>NC_060170.1:3481891-3502513 GCF_021292245.1 Micropterus dolomieu | reverse complement strand
TTATGTACTACAAATATGGTACACCCTGCCAGCTTATAAGAATGGTTCTCTTTGTGCATGTTGTCTTCCTGTATCGATATTATAATGTATTTACACCTACTAGTTAACGATCTTTAGGATTTGGCTTGATTTTTAAAATCAGATTGTCCACTATAACCCATTTATATTTATAGTGTAGATCCTGTATCTTCTATCTTGGGATTGTTACCTCATGACCCCAGTTTAGAACAAAAAGGGAAATGAGAATCAAGCATGTTAATACACACCCACAGAGGGGCTGGGGAACTTTCTCATTTGTTCAGCTATGGACATACTGTACATTTCGGGGTTAATAAATATACTTGATTTGTCGTGTTTCACTTGTAACTTTTTAAACTTTTTAATAAATGAAGACAACACACAGTAAAAAACTATTAAATGACTAGATTCTATAGCAAATTTCTAGATTGCTGAGAAATGTGCTATAGATATTCAATGTTGCGTTTGCTGCAATCTATAGTACTTGAATCTCGGGGAAAAAACAACCTCCTACACGGAAAACAGCAACGCAACTGTTATTCAAGTCGGAATTTCAAGATGGAAACTCAGGCAGCCAGAGTTCGCCGACATAAACACACCTGTGAGTATCCATGTTTCCCGAGCAGAAGCACTGGGAGCAGGTCAGGGATTTCATGCTGCCGTGCCCCCTTAGTTTGGCCTTATGTCGCTCAAAATTTACACTCACTAGCCACTTTTATTAGGTACAACTTGCTAGTGCCGGGTTGGACCCCCTTTTGCCTTCAGAACTGCCTTAATTCTTCATGGCATACTTTCAACAAGGTGTTGTGAAACATTCCTCAGGAACTTACATTGACATGATAGCATCACGCAGTTGAGCAGATTTGTCGGTTGAACGTTTTTTTTGTTGGTTTTTTGAAAATGAAACCATGTAAACCTGTTCTGGTACAACCCCTCAATAAAATGATGAACCTGAAAATGAGAATATTATGACCACTTTAATCAGTGTTGGTGCGTGTTCGCATAAAAGGGTGCATGTTCAGCCGCACAGGCAGAGTGTTTTCACAATGGCTCCTGCTCTGTATTTTTCCCAAGAGGAATGCACACTGATAATGTCAGGATATGAGGAATTTAAAGACACGTTAAATCTAATGCTGTGGTGGTGTTCTTGTTGTAATTCTCTATTTTGCATTTTATGGACTCTTCTGTTATGTGTAATATGATTTAGATGTGAAGGTACAACTGCACTTGAGAAGAAAACACCAGAGTGATTCGGATTTTTTGTGACTTTAATCTCAGGGTATTTCCAAGTTATGTTCTTGTAAATTTAATACTTTCATCTAATTTTTACTCGGATTATTAACCCCATATTTTTTGGACAGGTAAAGAAGTCATTCTTAAAGGGTCTCCGATCTGTCAATAGATCCTCCTAATATTTAGGAGGGACTAATGCAATATGAATGAAATGCAATAAGTTTTTTAACATAACTATGTTTTCAGTGGTGTATAAAGACCTTACATAATGAACCGTTATGTTTTTATTACCTTAAAATTAGCCATTTTTATTTTACACCCCTTACATGGAAGTCAGCATGTTGCGCCGTCATGTTTCTACAGTAGCCCAAACAGACAAACTGCTCTACTGAGCGCACTTCGTCAGTACGTTGAAGACGTATGAAGAAGAAGTAGTAGTAATTGTCGTCTTCTGGTTTATTAAGTAAGAAGAGAAGTGAAATTTGGACAAATGGATTTAGTACGAGAGCCAACAGAGCGTGTTGCCCACCTTAGCTTCTCCTGCCCGCTTGGAGAGGGAGGGATGAGCGGTGACTGAGCCATTGGTTGCAATTCACAACACTCACCACTAGATGTCACTACACACTGAACCTTTAATATGTGAAAACATGTCCAAATGAAATCTAAAAATATTCAATCAAGTGGTATGTATTAATAGTTCTCATTAGCATATGTACAGATGTGGTGTGTAGCCCATGTATAAAGGGTCACCTCAAATTAACCACGAAGATAACCTGCTCGGAGCAGTTTAGAGATGCAGTGTAAATTGCCATGACAGCAGACCTCGGGTAAAACCTATCCACCTTTCGTAGTATGGGTTAACCAGGAAGATCAAGTTACACCCAACGTCACAAAGTTACTGAGGTCAAGGTAAGAGTTATAATAAACACAAAGAGGCCACAAGATGGTGCTGTTCTCCAGGTGATGGAAAGGCTTTGTGGTTTACTCTGCCAGATTCACCACTTCAGCAAATTCAACCAACATACTCTGAGGTGTGGTCTGGCTTTTGAGAATCACTTCACTTTCCTCTTAAAACCCTCTGAGCAGAGGATGTTTACTGCCAGGCTAACATGACAAGATATCCAGTTTAGTATTGTAACTGTTCTCTGTTGGTAGTTTTCCCCTGTCCTTCGGGCCTGTGGGTAAAAAGCGGCAACAAGTTCTTCAATAATCCTCTTTAATCAACACCAAGATGCGTGACAGTACACACACACACACACACACACCTCTGTCTCCCCCTGGAAACATGCAGGTGGGAACCAAAATTCTCTACTCTGAATTAACAAATGATAAGGAAACAATTACTGTGTGTACTGATAAACTTAATTCTACAAGTCCAAATAATATTATATTACTCCTACTGTAACATCAATCTTTCCACCTTATACTGCAGTTTCATAAGCAACATAAATGATCAGAAATTAAGTAACCCAAATCTATAATGTCTACAATAACTAAGGTTACAGTATATTGATGGTAACAGGACCTGCTACAGTCTCTTTACTGCTTTGTGGTTATGTTTGGGGTTAGCACATCACGTACTTTTTATTTCAAATTTCATCAGTCATCATCATCAATTTATGCATTTGGCCTTTTTATCTTCTTAATCAGACACAAGTCAGTCAGACAACCTGAGGGCAAAGCAAGATGTTTACCTCCTTCCTTTGTATTAAACAAGACTACGAATCTATAGCCATGCTGGCTAGAGGCTCTATAAAAAGGCACAGACAAAATTAGGATTCATCCTCTGGGCACAATGATGTCAACGATGTCTACACCACATTTCATGGAAATCCAAGTAATAGTTGTTGAGACAGTAGAAAGCAAATATGTCAACCTCATGATGGCGCTAGGGGAATAGTCAGGGACATAGACTGTAGGGGATTCCCAAAGTTTGTAGGATTAATCCTCTGGAAAACAAATCTCTATACAAAACTTCATGGCAATTCATCTAAACCTGGAAAGTAGTAGACCAACCGACAGACACTGCCATTGTTGCTATTTCTGCTTTATTTAATATAGACAATAGAGAAAGATTGGATGGTATGCAGCAAAATGAGGTGCTAAGTTCGAGGACTAGATACATGATACGTGCTCTACCAGGTCAGCTACCTGGGCGCCACAGCCACAGCAACTTCTAGAAACTTTATTTGTGCTGTTTCTCTTCCATCCCACTTTGTAATGCATGATAATTATGTATCATATGTAATCTGTAAAAGTTGCAAAAACACTGATCACCTTGTCAAGGCACATCCCTCTGATCTAAGATGTTCAGCAGTTCAACCTTCAACACCGTAACTGTCAGTCAGAAACTATTTATTTTAACATGGCAACAAATAGTTTCATCTCAGTTTTTGATTCCACAGAAGAACTAATCTTATGGACGTTTCCATTCAGTTTTTACACACTTTTGGCTTTAACAACAGCACAGCTTAAAGAAAAACATTTCTATCAAACAGTACTTGTTACTATTACCCACTCGTTTGTTCACTAAATATTAATAATGTCATATTCTACATCATTCTACATTATTCTGTTCAACCTTTTGACAGGTAAAAAGTCACAACAAACTGAAAATAAGGATTTACATAAAATAACATAAAATACTGTAACAATAGTAACTACTCCATATGAACACAAAATCATTAACATTAGCATCATCCAATACTAAAAACATGTTATTTAGATAATTATGGAAGCAAATTTACTCACTAGTTCATACCAGAGGCGCTCTGTAACTATGGCGAGTTAAAAGGACAAATGGCAGCTATAAAAAGTGTGATGCTGCATTAACTGGCAAGTACTAGTTTTAGTATAGTAGCCGTCCAGTGTTAGGTATTTCTGGGTCTAAATCATGATCGCACTTTCAATAGTGGTCATGCTCTAAGACTCTTTTTTTTTTAAACATAGAGCTTGAACATAAAAAAGGTCCAGGCACAAGGCGTACATTCACTAATCACCAAAGGTAAGTCATCCCTTCAAGTTGTTCATTTGTCTGTTATCTGGTACTGGCCATATAAAGATGCATGAATAACTGAGTGGTAGATTCAGTAATATCAGGTGAGTCCCAGTACTCGGTCCTCTGTCAACTAATTAACTAACTTTTATCGAAGTTCAATAACTATTCCTGATATAAAAAGGGACATTAAAAAAAAGGCTGGTTCACGTGTATACTCATGTCATGTGAGCAGGGTCAGTGGGGGTGTATCAGTGCACCTATATTTTACAGTTCATTCCGGCACAGAGTGAAGTAGAATATGAACCTGAAATGTGTGGTGATAATATTGCTCTCAGCCAGTGACATTACTTATGACAAAAACTAAATGGGGACTTGTAGTACAAAAATATTGCATGCATGATGTGGTTTGTGATTAATGCAATAACTGTTACGTGCAGTCTGACTGTACTGAAGGCCATGAAAAAATTAGTACGTAAAAACATAAATTTTTCTGGTTGATTTATTTCCCTACTTAAAATAGATCTCTGTCACAGCAGACATTTTGACATCATAATGTGAAAAGCCCAAATAAACTGAACAACATTAATAATGTGGGCATCCCAAACGTTCTGCTAGTTTCAGGGTTCTGCTAGACCCACAGTTCATGTATTTGGTTACACCTGAGCTTTTCCTGTGGTTAAATGCTGTGTTACAATTTATACTGCATACCAATTGCATACAGTATGCATACTGTTACTCATTGTAAAACTCTTTGCAGTGAGTGTACAAAATCAAGAACTTTATGGCATTAAACTGGTGAGGAAATTACAGCCAATTAAATTGGCAGGAAAATATCCAAATATTGTGTCTTTGCACTGCCATGAAAAGAGAGACTCTCATATTTTTGTAAATAGTCAGGCTCCATGTAAGAAATACATTCATGATATACATCTGATGTGAGCTTATTATAGTCACTGTTCACATTGCATTACAGTATGTAGATATCCCTACTCTGAAAGGGGAGAAATCCCTTCATCACTGGACAGACATGTGGTTAACACTGTACTTGAAGTGCACTATAGGCACATAAAACATATCTTTACTGTTTTAACTAATATGTAAACATGATGAAATGCACTGAGTGCTTTAGGGTTCTGAGCTTATTATAATAGGAGTCAGCTATGACTAGATCTGCCCCCAAAAGTGGCACTGCATATAAATAATATTCTGCTGAAAGACAATAGTGCATTTTAGTTGTGCGTGGTGTGCTTGTATGAAGACACTGGTCTTTTCAAGAGTTTCAAGGCTCTAATTGTGGTACAATTTTATAAAAATGTCCCTGTTTTTCCTATGACAGATGAATCTGTCAAACATGCTATGAAATACACACTTTTGTATTCCCATACATTTGTTAAGTTATTTGCTATTCCCTGACTTTCCCCAGAGAACACAAAGAATTAATAGATTTTCCCTGTTTGGAGTACACATGTCCAGATGTTTAGGAATTCCTTGACCAGTGGGAACCCTGGTTGTTACTGAACTGTTTAAACTATTAAAATTTACAGAATGCGGGAAACAAAAAACAACCTCAGTTTGCTGGAAGGTTGGAGCCTAACAAGAAGTCACTGTATTCATCAACAGTTTTGTGTTCTGCTCAAGTGTCTTTAAGCAAGAAACTGAGTATCAGCTACATGTCTGAAATGCAAACTGTGAATTTCTTAAAGCACTGCATTAAAATGTGTGTGTTGTGGACCATGTTCAGCAGTCCTGACAGGCAGTGATGGCCCTGGTAGATTTCATGGTCTAGGACTTTGTGGGGCATTTTTCGGCCGGCGTCGCACTCGGACTTGAATGTCCTCATCCTGTGAAAAAGACAAAAAAGTGGTACTTTAGGATTACTGCATCTGTGGCGATGATTACATGGATTTAAAATGAGTAAATCAAGTTAGTTTTCTGCTTACTGTTTCAGCAGTGTCTGCCGTCTCCTCTCCCTCTGTGTATTCACTGCCGGCGGTGAATGCCTCGAAGTCAGAGAGAGCGCTTTCCACGACCTCCTCGTCATAGTCTGTCTGGTATTCATCAGACAGTTCCTCTGAAGGCAGACAGAAGGAAAGAATTGTTTTAATTGTCAAATTATATTTGTTAAAGCAGGCTTTAATATTAAGATTTGTTATGTATATTTCACATTTTTGATGCAGTGGTTTGTGATTTCAATATTTTCCCCAATAACTAACCATCGATTAAGGCATTCTTGACAGGTTCGATTCTTGCCACTATCTCTGCCAGGTCAGTGAAGGAGGCATTCGGACAGGTGACCACCTGAAAGACACAGACCGCATCATTCCAGTGAGAACTTTAAATCAGCTTCAATTTCAGTTTATTCTCACTCTTTTTAATTATATATTTTGAATAGGCATCAATAAAACAGTACCTTTAGCAAGGCTGCAGTAAAAGACAATTAGCATGTAAACAATTCAAGTTTGAAAACACTAATTCATTTTTGACATCCAGCAGACACAGAGCAACACAAGTTTTATTTGGAGCTGTTGCTGCAGTCACCTTATGAACATAAATTCAATATTACTTTTTATTTGAGCTCTGGTTGAGAAAAATGTTGTTTTTGTCTTTAGCTGCTAAATGGTTTCACTCTGTTTGCTCAGTTTCTTTGTGTGTATCAGAGCTTTTTTACTGCAAACTGACGAGAGTAGCTTATGAAGAGTTGAGAATCGGTCTGGGAGCCAATAAGAGCAGCTGGACAGTAAAACTACAGCAGCGTGGTAAAGGGAGCTAATGGCACCATAGAGCTCCAAAGTTGGGTATTAAATTTTAGTTCTATGACAGACGTTTTCACATTACCCATACTGATTCACTCCATTTTAAAGGTAGCACATTTAAAGGAGGTGTGTTTGTCTGCACAAAAATAACAACATAAACAACAGAGCTTGTAACTGTGTCTTCTCCAATGTTCAGTTTATAATATCTAGCTAACTATTGTGACATTTCCACATATTCACAATTGTGTCAACACAAAATCCATAATCGTGTGAATTAAAGCAAACAAAAAAAACTGATTGTGGGTTAAAAATCTGATCAGATAACTAGTGTCTGTAGTTTACACTCACATGGCCAGTTTTGGTCTTGTGGAACTCCTCCTGATGTCTGTCCTTAAGCATGCTGTCCACCACGCCACTGCGCTTCCACACATCGAACAATGTCTTTCCGTGCTGGTATCCCACCTCCTACAGCCACAGTGAAGGAGAGTTAGGGTAACATTGGAAGCCAGGAAGAGACCTGGAGAATAGCATTAGGCAACAGAGGGGGAAACTCACAGCGATCTCGTCAAACTTGCCGAAGTCCAGCGTGCCGTAGTGGTTGATGGGCGGCCGAATGTACTCACAGTATTCACTGTCTTTGACCAGTTCCAGCTGCCGCACACAGCAGACATAAGCAAGTCGGGTTTGGATCTCTGCCATGTTCAGGACCTGGAAGTTAAAATGGGTTGAGTTTAACAGGGCTCTGAAGGCCATTACTGATATTCAGTTTCCCTAGATTTTACGATTCTCATATAGGATTATCTCTACCATTTTTCTAAAATAAGTTCAGCAGGTAAAGACTATGCCATTTTCCAACTTGACCTTACATTCCTGCATTATTTATGCTGAATAGCCACAAGAATAACTACAGAGGGCATCTGACATGTCTGACAAGTGTACCTTGACTTTCTCAGCCAGAGGGTTGAAGCGTTTCCACAGCAGCCACCAGCCGCTCAGGGAGTCACCGTAGTTGGTCAGGTTGGTTTCATCCTGACTTCCAACATCAATTGCAATCACAACCTTGGCCCCCATGGAGCGAGCCACATCGGCTGGATACCAAAAGGAGAAAAACACATTTATTCTATGTCTTAAAAAACCCTGATGACCTATTTTCTTAAATAGTTTCACATGTTTAATGAAACTGTTTGTGGTAATTTCCCATGAGACATTTATATTGATCACACAGTCCTAATAATACAGATTAGTAGAGTTATTGACTCTTGATAAATATACTAAGGATTTTATTGTTCCAAACTTTAACTTTGATTGCTGCTTATTTAATCTTGAATATTAATAGTTAAAGAGGAAGACTTAAAATGTGAAACCAAGGTGCTTTAAAGGTAAACACTGATTTCACACATCAAAGCCAAACTGTCGGTGAGTAATGCAGGCGCCAGGTCCTTTTAGAGGTTTGATCTGACAATGTTATAGGATTGCAATGCTAAATCGTTGGAATACCCTTTTAAGTGCATTTTATGACTAAATATTTAAGCCATATCTTTGAAAGCCATGCAGACTGAGACCTTAAGTCTTTACTGTTTCTAAATGTAACATGTTGGTAACCCTGTCTTTGTGGTTAACTGTGTTAACAATGATTTATTTTACCTACTGTGTTAAGTTATAGTTTCTGATGCAGTAGGTTGTGACCCTTATCTACACTAACTAAAACTTTCTATTTTATCCTGCATTTACTATTGTACGGAAGGAAAGCAGTGTTTTGTACTGTATAGAAAGTATGACCAGCTGCTGGGGATTTTGAGTCAAAGTTTTTCCATCTTTTCAATCTTTTTCCAGTTGTTTCTCTAGGCAGTGAACATTTTGCGCACTGCTTTACACACCACTTTAATGTATTCCTTTAAACTTGTAAAATTCTTTGCTATTCCCGGACTTCAGTTCTCTAGAACAGATATGAATGATCCAGTATATAAGCATTGGTTTCATTTACACTGGGGACGCTGGGGACATGTCCCCACCACTTTTTGAAATGGCTGATTTTGTCCCCATCACTTTTTTTTTAAAAGCATAATTTGTTAAAAAAAGTTCTGAAATATAGCTTTCAGTTAAATACCAAATGCCTTTTGAAAGGTTCATTTGCACATTAAGAAAACATGTAATTAAAATATAGAAGAAACATATGTGCACTGTCCAAAAAAAGGATTATGAAATGATTATAAAATGACTCAAAACGTGCGGCACCAGTCAGTAACTTTAACAACTTCTTGACACAGTTTCTTTTTGGCCAAGTTTTCCGTTCTCTCCCTCCATTATATTCTGTTATATTTATATATTTTGAAATATGACTTGCTTTTACATAAATAAAAACTTTAACCAGAATGCAGGAAATTAAGTGTTTGAAGATGAAAATTGACACCCAGACCCCCCATTCATATATCTCGCCATTGAGGATATCTTTAAAACACTGTTTAAGGATCTCTCACCCAATATCGCGTATTGTGATGTCTTGTGAGCCAAGTGTCTCTTCATACCCCTAATCTGAGCCCCTTTGTCCTCACCCCTTTTCAACACAAAGTGACGTCCTTGTATTTTTTCTACTTAATAAGCAGGTGTTCCTATATCTTGTTATGGAATATATAATTCCCACTCATATGAAGCACAAAGCAGTAGAAGCAGTAAAGTCCACTACCACCCTCTCAGTGTTTCTCACCAGGAAGGTTGTTGATGTACCCTCCGTCCATGAGTAAGTGTCCATCTTTGGGATCACAGAGAGGCGGCAGGTAACCAGACAGGGACATACTGGCCCGGACATACCGCCACAACGAACCTGGAATGGGGAGACGAGTGAATGGTTGACAGATAGAAAGAAACGACAGAGTAGGAGAAAGAGTATTACAACAGGAGGTTGTAAATATTCATGTTTGGCAATCTTCAAAAAAAAGTAGCTGGATATTTTTAAACTAAAAAAGAACAGACCGTAAGTGTGAACTCTCATGGAGGAAGCTGTGATGTCTGTTGTAATGTTAAAGTATGGCAGCCACAGGTCCTAGCAAAGGAGTTGGTAAAAGCAGAGCAATTTCAAATTTGTAATTAAGTATTAGACAATTATTATTGAAAAACACAACCTCACAAGTGTAAACCAAGGAAATGTGCTAACATTGGACTATTCTCACAGAATACAAAGCTCCTGAAATTAAAATGAAGTGCTTCATATTAAAGGTGAAATTATTTACTTCAGCCGATGTTGCACAATGTTTTTAAATACACTCTGATAATATGCACAGCAGAGCTGATAGATTAGAAGCTGCTCACACTTTCTTTTTTAAGTGACACCAATACAATAACAATCTTGTCTTAAATATGGCTAATAATTCCTTCTGCCTCACTGCTTAGCTCTTATTCTTTGCCTTTTCGTAGAACTTGTTTTACTGAAACCCCTCACCATACCTCTATCTGTTTGCCCTTGAAGACGGAGCTAACGCTGGAGTTAAAGGAAGCTCCAGAAAACATGGAGGTAACAGGGTAGGTCAGATCCAAGATCTTCTTAAAATAACAGTTCATATCCTGAGAAAGAAGGGAAGTTAAAAAGAGAGTTTTAAAAGCTTAGCTTGGATCTAGAAAATACAAAAGGAAGATTAGTGTCAAAAAGAGGAAAAATTGGAACAGATGTCATAATAACAAGACCAAAATTTTAAAAATATAAACATAAAAAAAATATTAATAACAAAGCTCTTGACATTGACATTCATCCTTTTCAGATTAAGTGAATAAAAGGTTTTTGTACATGTGTTGTTTCCTATCTCAAGAATAATGTCAACACACCATGGCCCACTCACGAGCCCGGACCCTCATGTGACTGTTGCTCTTCTCCTCAGCATACAGCGCTCCCATTAAGGAGCCGATGGAGGTGCCGCCCACCATGTCGACCGGGATCCCCGCCTCATTCAGTGCCCGCAGGATGCCGACCTGAGAGCAGCCCCTGACAAGTGACAGTCCCCCATCAAATAACAGATCACATTATACACATTTAATTTTGTTCAAATACCCTAAGAAATATTCATTTTAAATGGGCTATATGTAATGTTGTGTAACGTTGCAGTGGGTGTTTAATGGAGTTTCCAGCATTTTGTGTGATGCTGTCTCCCTGTGTGTTGGATTCTGCTCCTTGCTCATGAGTTCAAGCAAGCTTACGAGCACACACCTGGTTGCAATTTAAAAAACGTACCCCTAGTGACCGCTAAAAACTGCATATTGCCTCTTTAAAGCTAGGTTTAGATACAACTAGCAAGAGACAGCTAGATTTTGAGCAAAATTCCCACCCTGTCCCTTCAGGCCTCCCTCCAAAGCTACTGCCCATCTATTAAAATAATTTTATACAATGGAAGAGAAGTGGTTCACAGAGCCACTTGTGCACAGATAGGTGGAACTACACACACAATCCCACTGAAATAATGGCAGTTTGGAGGAATTCAGTGGGTGCAATAGCAGTTCATAGGAAACTGGCAAGTGAAAGCAGTAGATTTGCTGTAAGTCAGGTCTAACAAGTGTCTCAGGTCATGGCTGAGAGGAACACTTCCCTACCTTGTCAGAGCTCCAGAGCAAGCCAGAGCAGTGAGGAAAAGAAATCAGAATAGAAACAATCAGAATACACCTTCTTATTGGAATATGCATATTTTGTTAATTAATTATCAGTAGTTTGCTGTTTTGTATAGATACTTCTACAATGCCAGCATAAGAATTAATAACATTTTTTCTTATAATTTCAATTCTAACTGTAATTGAATTGCAGCTGTACTGATTGAGTCATGCACTTCGCAAAAAAGAAGAAAAAGAAACCTTGTACTGAGTTGCTGCAAACAACTTTTTTTAATTCCATAAGAAAATGATGATAATCAAACAGCAGCAGGTGGGGGAGATGCTGTGGTGACTTTGAATATTTTCACAGGCTTTAAGTGTTAGAAAAGAGATATTTCTTTTTCCATTTGGATTCAGCCACAACAAGCCATGTGAAACGTTTTTGTTAGTCTGTATTGTTTTCAACACGTGGTGATATTTGCTGTATGGAGCCATTGATTTAAATCAGTGTAAGCAGCATGTGTCGTTTCTATACTTTCTCAAACTTTTTAATGAAAAAAAAAAATATATATACTAAATCGATAGTAGGAGTTATAATGATATAGTTTATCTGTAAGCAGCACAACCTTGCAAAAATATGAATTACTACGTTGTTATCATGTATACTCTTGTCTTTTGTGAATGGCCAAAGCAGTGGTTAAAGGGATAGTAAGTGATCCACCAAAATCAGTACACGTTTTGTTAAATTCAGCTAATATTTCCACACAGTTTGCTAGCTCTCAGTTTTGTCTGTGTTTTGAGAGTTTTATACACAGGCTCATTCCAATCTATACAGTCTATGATTCAAACATGCTGGACTCCAAGCACTGTAAAGGACAGATGGCTAAGGAACAGCTTAAGAGGAAAAGGTCTGAAGAGTATGAATCGAAAAGAAAGCTATATGACCAGGCAAGGGTGACAGCGTTTCAACGCTGGAGAAACAACAGAGATTTTAAATATGCGGGATGGAGTTTCTGAGGGAGCACTGAAGGGAAGCGTGTATTTGTTTGGCAGTTGAGTTCAAATATCAACACTCCTGCAGAATCATTAATCATGGCCATTCTAGTCAATGCTTGTGCTCACACCAGAAGCGCTGCAGTGCATCCTAGAAGCAGCTCTCAGCACCGCTGCACGGAGAATAGGCACCCACTCTATTTTTGATGGAAGCCGCGTCAAGCAGCACAGAGCAGATGAACCGCGCAGGAAGTCAGATACAGAAAGGGAATTGAGAATCCGGTCAATTTCCAAAATAAAATAACTAAACTTGATTCAAACTATGATTGCTTAATGGTTTCCTTCTGTGGCCGTACTAACCGCAAGTTTGCATATATATTGCAGATTCCCTCAGCTGAGAATCTATATCGCTGTCAGGAGAAGATTTAGTGAAGGGGCAGTGGGTTTGTTTTACAGTCAATTTTACTCTGAAACTGTGAACATGAAGCAGGTTAGGTGTGCGGCATCTGTTACCATGATGATCTAGCCAGGTTAAAAGAGAGCCAACTTCGTGACATATTATTTTTATTATTGAAGACTCTGTACTGAATGTGTTTGTATATAAAGCTGAAGTACCTGGCGCCCCCTCCACCCAGCACAAGGGCGATGCCATTTCCTGTCAGGATCCTGGCCAGACGGGAGAAGTCGGAATGACGATCTGGGCACTTTTCAAACACACGCTGGTACAACTCTAGCTGAAAACACACACACACACACACACACACACACACAGAAATGAAGCATTTGCTAATCGGGCCAGAACTGCCCATAAAAGACTATTAGGTTGGTGGTTAGTACCAGCTTAGGTAAACTCCTCTTGGAGAACACTCTGCGGGGGCAGGACAGGTGATGGTGTCTAGAGATCCAGCTCCTCATGTTCAGCCACTCGGCTGTCCCTTTGGGCGGCGGGCCGTCCTCCCTGTGCAGCAAGACAAGCTGCTTCTGAGCACGGACTGCACTGCCCTCCAACATCCGCTCCAGCTACAGTTGGAGAAGAGGAAGGAGAAGCAGATAGCTTTCACTCAGAATGGCAGTTAATACATACTGTGATGGTGTGAGTGAATAGTCCTATTCTCTTATGACCGGTCTTTCTAAATGAGCTTTCTGCTAAAAAAAAAAAAAGCTACAGCAGCCTAACAGGTGTGAGTGTTTGTATTGTACTGTAATTTGTACTGACCTCACCCACAGTGGGTTCCTGCTCACCCAGTCCCACGATGATAATGCAGTCAGCCTGGCGGATGCAGCGCTGTGTCCAAGGAGTGAGCCTAGAGTCAGACTGGTAGAGGACAATGCGGTGGATGTCTTCCTGCTGCCCGAGCCAACTGGACAGGCGATACTCATGGACACTTTAATAGTTGAGGTACAAATATCAGCCAGTTTGCACCATATCACCTGATACTGTATGTATGAACCTGCTCACTGCATATTAAATGACAGAACAGATTACTTATACTATACATATTTACAGTTTAATCACTCAATCAAATGTCTACCTGTCCAGAGCAGCAGAGCCTAGTCGCTGTTTGATGATGTCACTTGTCAAGAGTTGCGTGGGGCCTTCAGAAAACAGAAAAACATCAAACATGTTTTAATAGGATCTATGACATTGCTGTGAAAAAAACGGCTGTTCCAGAAGGCTAGGCAGGACATGAGTCATACTGACCACAATTTGAGTCAGGAATTGTTTAATGCCCTCGGGATGGTGCTATCTGATTTTTTTTTGTTTTATGTGACAGGTAGACTGAAACTGAATTGCTGTATGGGGAAACATAAAGTTGTTTGAATTGAATTGAACTGAATTAATCATGGTGCAGATTCTAGAGTAGATCCCTAAATGCAGACAGGTTTGTGTTCGCAAAGGAAATTTCCTGTTGACATGCAGTTCGTAGTATGCAAGACAGAAGAAGAAGAAGAAGAAGAAGAAGAAGAAATGTAGATATTTTCTTTTGTTTATAATCTTTATCTGTGCTTAATTTGTAATGTCTTACCGTCAGTAGCTTGATTATGCCTTGGACTTAGACGTTACACAGGCTCTTTAATAGATCTGGAGTCAATGCCCTTTCAAACAGTACTACACAATAATAATTTATGTAATCAAAGCAATTTTTATATGTTTGGCCTACAGCGAGAACAATGTGACAATGACAGGACAAGCATTTTATATGCAATATGCAGGACAGGGATGCTTGGCCATAAAAAATGGTAGTTTCTAAAGAAACTCACAGCGAAGCGCAGACCTGTGTGAGTTTCAGCACGTCCATCAAAATGAAACATGTCACACTACTCCCCCATACCATGCTTCATTCCCCCAAACATTTTTGGCTATCTTGCCTTTATCAGGTGGTATTTTTCTGGTAAGATGTACCACCATGAGGGTATACTGAGGAGGAGTTGTGCAACAGGTTTATTTTGAAACAAAGAATGTATATAGAAAGGGAAAAACAGCAATTCTCTAGACTCATCTTGAACAACTAATACACATAACCAAGCTGATTGTGTTTCAATATTATGATCCTGACAAAAGATTGAGTAGTATCAACAAACATTCATTTTTCTAGCTATCGCTGATTAGCTGGTTTGATTTAGGGGTGCCAATTATTTTTGCCAATAAGCTATCATGTTCACAGTTAAGTTAGAGTTAGAGTTAGAGTTAGAGTTATGTTTGAGGGCTCTTCATAGCCATGGTCCACCCATATCCACATCCCTAATGAGCCTCTATTGGTTTTGTTGCACCTGTTCGGGTAAGATAAGTTATAACTTTGTCTTTTTTATTGATTTGTGAAGTTTAGTGACCCTCGTATAATTGCAGCAAGATTCATAAGATGAAAAATAATAAAAAATAATTTCATATTAAGTAAGGTTATAATCAATACTTTTGTCCCTTAAAGGCGCATGTTCTCAATTACCCTTGCTGACTAGACCTCTAATCAGTTTGAAGTTGGGTGGAGCTATATTTAGAATTACTTGCTGTCACTGAAATCTGTGAACTAACAAAAATAAGTGTGCTCTGAAACTCTACCAGCATAGTGCTGTAACAACACGTGCCGCTTATATCAATTTATATCAACGTTCTATGCAGCAATTAAATTAATTAACTTAAAATACTGATTTTAATCCATTCTGCTCACTGGGGTTGGGAGAAACATTTTGTTCTGTGAAAGTCCAAAATCAGCAGAAGTAAAAAAATGGCCGATGCCTTATATTTTCCTAAATATGCTCTGGCCGATACAAGATACGATGTTTGTGTTGTTAATGGTTTTCATGCTGAAACACATTCTGTGAAGGAAGTGGTCTGTCTCTCTGTGAATCATGAGTACTGAGATAACCTGTAAAAGTGGAGTGAGCACTGTGTGTGTGTGTACCAATGCCGCTGAGTGCATGCTGCAGCTCCAGAGTGAAGGCAGTGAGGGGAACTTCCTCAGATACAGGCAGGATGGCCACAGTGGACAGGTTGGAGGCTGGATTCTCAGCATCCCACTTACTGGTGGGGGTGTGGAGACCCAGGCTACGTGCTGCAGAGGAGAGGAGTGTTTTTCTCAATGGATATTTTAGACAGAAAAGACCATTTTGCTCTTTTAATGCCCTATCTTGCATTTTTTTTGGCCACAGTGGCTGGTACATGTCATCACTCAGCCAGGTAATATTTCTAAAAGCTAACCTGATCTCCACATGATAACTGTTAATGTTCATATTATTGGTAGAGTACATTAATTCGGTGTCATTTTGACACACACTAACAAAGACAGTATACCATTACCAGCCAAAGGTCCATTGACCTGCTGCATGTTGCCCAGGATCTTCTGCCCCAACAGATGAATCAGCCGGGTGACAACCTGAGGATATTTCCTCTTGATGGAGTTCAAAGCTCCTTCAGGTAGCTTGGCCAGCTCGGAGTCCCTGACAGCGTGGACGGTGGTGGCTCGGTTCATGTGGGTCAGGGCCTCAACCTGGACAATGCACAATACAGAGGTCGTACTACAATATGTGGTGCCTAAAAATGTGTATACCCCAAGCAGTGTGTCTTTAGTATCTTTTAAACTTCAGTTTTTCTTAATCAGTTCCTGACAACTTACCACACCAATTAGATCCCCACGGCCGTACTCTCCAGCCAGCTCCTTCTTCCCATCATCCTTTGCAATGACAGAGCGCAGTCGCCCACTGAGAACAATGAAGGTGCTATCTGACTTGTCTCCCTGTCTAAAACCAAACAAATGACAGAAACAACAAAATCCAATCGGCAGTCGTCTTATGTGCATGTGTTTTCATTCAGACTTCACTTGGTTAAAAAAATTGGTAGACTATTGAGTTACGTTACAAGTCGCGGTGGATATTTTACGCACGGACCAGGTAAAGCAGCAGTGAACACACAGGGTGCAGATGTTGGTTTCAGTTGTTTGATAGGCTGCGTCATTAATAAGCCGACGTGCGGCTCACCTGCTGCCGTGATAACGGATCGTGGGTGGAAATATACGGAAAAAAAACTAGTTCTCAGTCTTTTAGGCGACTTTATAAAACATACTGCTGATGGAGAAAACGGAGCAGACGGGGGAGTGAGACACAGAGAGGCGGGGCAAGCCGGGGTGTTTGCCTGAGGTGTAGGTGTGTGTGAGTGTGTCCGAGTGTGGGGAGAAGAGAATTCCGAGGCAGGTGCAAAGCATACTTAAAACAATAATAGGAATGTTCGTGGTCATTAAAACCTGCTTTCACAGGGTGGTATAATGTGAAAATTTGAGTGTTTGTTTTCCTGGGGGGGTTTTACTATCACGATGCTGGCTCGTCGTCGTGATGTCTATCAGCCATCGACCATGGACAATGTAATCGTTTATTGGCCAAACCCTAATTGACATGATAGACTTAATGTCCCATTTTGTGTTTGTCTGTATAGCTTAAGTTGTTCTTGTGTCTCCAAAAAACATCAAAGACATTTCGTTTCAGTAAGAATCCAATCGCTGGCTCCGTAGAGTAGATACCTGTAGACGGCACGGCCAGCCTCCACAGCCATCCAGTCCAGGGCAAAGTCAATCTGTCTGACAAATGGTGACACCCTCTTCACCACAGTGTGAGCTACGTTCAACACCACCCTGGGCTCCTCGCGCATGATCCTGTAAAGGTCAAAACACAGATTTGTTTCCTAGTTATTTGACGGGAAGAACCCACTTTTGAACCCCAAATGAATGACTCAATGTTTTGTGTGTGTGCTTGATCTTACTCATAGAAGTGAGCCTTGGATATGGAGAGGAAGGTGCAGTCTCTGTGAGCTCGGACAGTGAAGATAAGGGGCTCCCCCGTAAGAACAGCCAGGTGACCCACCATCTCCCCAGGGTGGGTGACAAACAGCAGGGTGTCCTCCTCACGGTCTATCATACGCTGGTAAACATGTAACAACCCAGAGATGATAAATGCCACGCTCACATCCTGTAAGTGATGTGGAGAAGAAATATAAGAGATGTGGAGGAGAAAAAATTAGTGATAAAGAATACACATCAGCAGCATGAATACATTTTTTTATGTGCAGTTTTTGACCACCCATAGCACTATAAAACAACGTATTTACATGTGGGCCCCTGCTTTTTTTGTACATGTGCAGGTGTATGTAAATGCACATGCGTGCGCAACTGTGTGGCGCAACACATTCATGCCAATGGAACACTATTTCACTGACCCGCAGGTGGTGGTAGCCTGCCAAGAAACACAACAAAACAATGGGCCAACAAAAAAAAGGTTTCACACTACCAAAAATCAGCTTTGCAAATGTTTTATGAGGAAGGAAATACATTGAACATGTTTTTAGACCTCAAGGATCCACACGTGTGTACACAGTGGAAACAGGACTTTACAAGAAAGGGCACCCTTAACAAACCTACATTTGGTTTATCCAAATGTTTCCTCCTACATATTGCTTGCTTCCCCCTGGGGCAGGGTTGTAACACTCAAGCAGTTAAATCAGAAATGTTACCAAACTCTGTAGATCATTTCCATAGTAGAATAAAAAAGATAATTTAGCAATTAAAAACTAAATATTTGTAATTGATTGGAACTGGAGATTTAACTAAGATGTGTCTCTATATGGAAAACTGGGCCATTGTTTGTTAAAAGATCCACATGCATTTGGTGCTGTATTAACTCGTCTGTCCCACAAAGAGCAACGCATTGGGCCAGTGTAGGCCAACAGACTGACCTGATCTCCCTGGTGAGCCACAACAGAGCCGGCTTTGACCTGGCGAAGATTAACCCTCCCCTCCAGCAGATTGGGGTCCTGATAACATGAAATGACATCATGAAATGAGTAATGATTCTATTTTTAAAAAATGTAGATTACACAATTCATTCTATAAATAAAGATAAAGAAGGAAGATGGATAATAATAGATGTAACTATCTTAAACTTGCAAATAACTTTAGTCAATATATATGCCCCTATATGCCCCCCTTAAACTTGCAAATAACTTTAGTCAATATATATGCCCCTAATGAGGACAATGCAATTTTTTTTAATGGAATAAGGGATTGTCTTAATGGAATAAAAAATAATCAAATTGTAATAACAGGTGATTTTAATACTGTTTTAGACATAAAAAAAGATCGTTTGGGTTTAAATAAATGTAATAATCATCCTCATGCACACAAGGAAATACAGGAGCTTATGGCATCATTAGATCTTGTGGACATTTGGAGACTTAAAAACCCAGATACAATAAGGTATACATGGCGCAGAGGAAGGCAAGCCAGTAGAATTGATTACTTTCTCATTTCCTTTTTACTGGTGCCTAAAACCTTAAAATGCTATATTTCTGATCGTTTAAGATCAGACCATGCACTGGTTTTCTTGCAGATAAATAACTCACAATACTCTAAAGGGCGTGGCTACTGGAAATTCAACTTGTCACTCTTGCATGATGAAGCGTTTATTAATACAACCAAAAAATTTATTAAAGAATTTTTTGAAAATAATGAAAATTCTTCAGATCCACACAATATTTGGGAAGCCTTTAAATGCTCCTTCAGAGGCCATACAATTAAAACGAGCTCATACAAACGAAAAATCAATTTAAAAAAAGAAAAGGAAATTATAGATGAAATAAATGAATTACATATAGTTATAGACAAAAAATATACAGTGGAAAATGAGCTTCGGATTAAAAGAAAACAAGATGAATTGGAGAGCCTCTATCGTGAACGTGTGAATGGAATTATTGTTAACTCACATGCGAATTGGATGAATAATGGGGAAAAATGTACAGCTCTATTTTTAAAACTGAATCAAAGAAATTTTGCAAAAAAAAATATTATAAGTTTATATAAAAATAATGTTTTGGTAACAAACCCACAAGAAATATTACAGGAAGAAATAGAATACTTTGAATCACTATACTCTAAAGAGGAAGAATTACAGCATCCAAGCAATGTGATTGAACATGTGATTGAACAGTTCTTCCCTTCAGATAACGTTCCTAAGCTCTCCGCTACCCATCAGTTAAGCTGTGAGGGGGAAATAACAGAGCAGGAGTTATTAGAGGCTATTAACTCATTTGCATTGGGAAAATCGCCTAGCATTGATGGTATTCCAATTGAAATTTATAAAACTTTTTTTTTAGAAGTAAAGAAACCTTTGTTGACCTCATTTAATTATTCATTTCAGAAAGGAATACTATCTAATTCCCAAAGAGAAGGAGTTATATCATTACTCTTGAAACAAAACCCAGATGGTAAATTTAAAGATCCTAGGCATTTAAGAAATTGGAGGCCTTTGACCTTGCTCTGTTGTGACACTAGAATTCTTTCCAAATGCATTGCATTAAGAATGAAAAAAGGAATTGATAGTATTATAGGGAATGAGCAAGTAGGGTTTATAAAAGGAAGATTTATTGGTGACAATTTGAGACAGATACTTGACACTGTAGATTTCTATAAAAATACTCAACAACCAGGATTACTATTTATAGCGGATTTTGAAAAGGCTTTTGATAAAGTTAGATGGGAGTTTATTAAGAAATGTCTTTGTTATTTTAATTTTGGAGAG
>NC_060170.1:3431155-3481791 GCF_021292245.1 Micropterus dolomieu | reverse complement strand
TCCTTTTTTTCAATTAAAACCATTACATATCAAAGGAATATTTCGGAATCAATTAAAAGAACTTTCACCTTTTTTTAAAGACGTACTTAAAGCATGGTTGAATTTTCAGTACCATCCTCCTGATACTTCAGATGATATGCAGAATCAGTTACTGTGGATGAATTCTGAAATTACTATAGGAGACCAACCACTTTTGTGGAATATATGTATTCAAAATGGTTTAATTTTTGTGAATGACTTCTTAGATACGTCTGGTCACTTTATTTCATTTTATGATTTTTCAATACAATTTAATGAATGTTTGGATTTGTATCAATTCAATCAGATTGTCTCAGCAATTCCAATTGGCTGGAAACAAAAAATACAAAATAAACACAAGCAATTGGTTTGTCTCCCAAAAGTACGATGTAAAAAATGGTTATGTAATATAAAAATAAATAAAATAATTTATAATTGGAAGTTGTATTCTGCAGGTTTTGCACTTTTTCCTCACAGGGTCTGTCAATACTGGGAAGATGAAATTAATGCACCAATTCCATGGAAAGAATATTTTAGATCAATTTATAACACTACAGTAGATTCATATTCAAGAATATTCCAATTGAAAATTTTTTACAAGATAACTGCAACTAAAAAAATGTTATAATTTATACCACATTGAAAATAGTCCACATTGCAGATTCTGTGAGGAAGAAGAGGAAGACCTATGGCATTTATTTTACTTTTGTCCATTTGTATATAAATTCTGGTCAAGTGTCCAAGTTTGGTTAAAGACGGCTAGGATAGAACTTACCATAACACCACAAACTATTGTACTTGGTCATTTTACAGATAGTGTTCTTTTGTTAAATACCATTTTATTAATAGGGAAAATGTTTATTTTTAAAACAAAAACATCATCAAGCTTGTGTTTAGATCACTTTAAGAATGTCATAAGGTCTCATCTTCTTTTGGAAAAGATAATAGCAGAAAGCAAAAATAAATTGGATGAATATAATAAAAAATGGAATAATATTCTATGTGTATTATAATTAATTATATGAAATCTTGTGGGGTTTTTTTTTTCCCTATCTTTTTCATATTTATTCTTCTGTCGTAATATATTTTGTAAAAGTGTTAAAACCTTTTTATTTATTTATTTTTTTTTTTTTCTCTTTTCTCATGTATGTTCTGGGGTATGAATGTGAGCATAAATGTATAAGCATGTAGAGTTTCTGTAGATTTTGGTCTGTAAATTATATTTCTTATTAAATAAAGATGAAAAAAAAAACAAAAAACAAAAAAAAAAAAAAAAAAAAACATGAAATGACATTTTAAAGACACAGAGATGTCTGATTACCAGTCTATATGAAATATCCAGTTATACATGACAGTTAAAAATTTGCCTTCTGGCTAACAGTAGCGTATTTGCAGTGATGTTGATCGATGTGCACTGTCCATAATTTGTGATTTTCCCACCATGTTTAAACTCTTCAACAATACAAAAAAATTTCCATATTGAATACAAAAAATTACTATATTACTATTACTATATTTTAAACCAGTGAACTTCTTACAGGCATGTAAGCAAGTAGTAAGTAAGTAGTTACCTCTATTTGGATGACCTGTAGCAGATCCTTTTTGGCAGCTTGGAAAATAGCATGAACTTTATTATGGTGGACATTTCCTCCTCCAGCATCAATATAGTGGTAAACAGCAGATGGCGTGTGCTGCATTGTCACACTCTTCTTTAGAATAGACTGAGGAGACAGAAACATGTAATGGAGACTTTTAGCCCTTTAAAAAAAACACTAAACCACAACCCAAATGCTCATTCTAAATAACACCATGTATGAGTTAAAATAATCATTAGATCTATTATGTAACATCGTGGTGTAACATCCTGCTTAAATTATTATTTCATAATAATTTTGCTTAGTCTACATCCAAATGGCATTTTCATTTGTTCAATCAGATGAATACAACGATTAATAACTGCCAGCTCTAATTCTCAAAAACAACTACATCAATGGCAGGAAAACAAAGAGCTGCTTTATCCTCCAATCACTGATACTGCTGCATTTACGTTTTTAGAGTTAAAATAAGTCAGTCTTTGTTTTTGTGAAACTGTCTAACTTGATTTAGAGTAATCTAAGAGCAAAATAAGACTGGCCAGACACGAAGGACAGAAGGACGTAAAGACTAGTCTGAAATCTCTTCGTGAAACTGGCCCCACATGTTCAAAATCTGGATTCAAACCAGCACCAAGTGCAGGAAAGAAAATTCTTATCTAGAGACCTTCACTGGGCTGTGAGGCTCCTCTTTGGCTGCCTGCTCACTTACTCTGTTGAGGTCAGCTGACATTTCACCTGCATGACACAAAAGGTTCACAGTTATCATACTGATCATTAGGGCTTAGTATCAACAACAACAAATTACTCACTGACACTTGACGCATTTCCTTGTTAGCAGACTTAATTTCAAATTTGCTGGTAAAAAAATCTAATTGTTTGATTGAGGTTTGGTAAATAGTTTGTCAGATTTTGGAAATGGACCTTTGTTAGTGGTTATTTCTTATTTCATCATTTTAATTCTCCTTTATTCTGCACCTTATTTTAGTGGTTACTCGCCAATACATGCATGTATAAAAATGATACTGTGAGTATACCTGTAACGGCCATTGGGGTGGAGACAGAGCGAGACTTCTTGTATTTTGACGTGGATGTGTCAGAGGGGCTGGACTTTTCTGTTATAGTATGTGACAAGAAAACAGATACGTTTAGACAAACTACACGCACGTTACTGCCGCCTAAACACGAAATGTCGAGCTCTTGTTTCGGACCTGCATCAGCTTTTTCGGAGCCCAGATCATCAGAGTGGGAAGGCTGCTTGCGGAGGCCTCGGTGTGGATGAGTCTCACCCAGAACATGGGCCACCGACACCAAGGAGATGGCTTGGCTCTCCTGTAACACGCACATAAATAAATATTGAATAAATAAATAAAGACATCTGTAGAAACAGTGTAAACCTTCTCCAAATAAATATGGGCTATGGTTTAATTCATATAGTGGAATAGATGATGGATATGAAGTGCATTTATCGAATATTCTAGGACAAATACAACATTTAAATCCAATTCTATAAAAAGGTACATAAAAAGTATGTGGAGAGAGACTGAATAAATGAAGACATTGACTGTTGGCATCAAATATTAGCTGGACTGGATCAAGTGGTCACAAAGTTTATTTGTGTGGTATTCTATTAAACACAGTGACTGGACATGAAGACAGCTTTTTCAAGTAAGTGTAATTAAGCACAAGATATCTATCTATCTATATTATATCTCTCAAGCTGTATGCCAGAACTGAGCGAGACATCGACTCACTGATCCACACTACCAGGATCTACAGCAATGACACTGCAATGTCGTTCGGACTGGACAAGTGTGGTTGCATGGTGTAACGGAAAGGCTATAGGGTACCAAACATGCAACTTGACCGCAACGCCAAAGAGCCAGGCTCGTTGGTATATAGTGACGGTGGCCCGTCACACTGCCCTCCCCTTTGGGAGACGCCCCATTGCACTTTACGCATACAGGCATCCGTCACAACTCCCGCCAATCGTACTTCTCCCATCTCAGGGTGCCACCACCTACTAGTGCTTCACCCACCTCTGGGGTCACACACACACACACACACACACACACACACACACACACACGGCAAGCCATCCCACTTCTGACACCACATGTGACGGAAAGGCAAGAGCAGTCACTCCACCCGGATTCGAACCCGGGTCTACGGGGTAGACCGAGGCCGAGGGCTAGTGAGTGTCAAGCCCGCTGTCCAGGATGAAACGATAAAGATCCAGGAGTACATCAGGAAGGTGGCCCCCAAAGATAAAGGGCTTAGTGAATACCTCAGGCAGCAGAAACCCGAAGGTGAGGACCTTCATGGAGAGACAAGCCGCTGCACGGCATGTACCACAGGCAAATAGAAGAAGATAGAAGATATCAAGAAATCCTACCAGTGGCTGGAAAGGGCTGGACTAAAGAACAGCACAGAAGAACAAATCATGGCGGCACAAGAACAGGCACTCAGTACAAGATCAATAGAGACGGGGGTCTACCACACCAGGCAGGACCCCAGGTGCAGACTGTGCAAGGATGCCCCTGAGACAGTACAGCACATAACAGCAGCGTGTAAGATGCAGGCAGGAAGTGCGCACATGGAACGCCATAACCAGGTAGCTGGCATAGTGTACAGGAACATCTGCCATGAGTATGGGCTGGAAGTCCCAAGGTCAAAATGGAAGACGCCTCCTAAGGTAGTTGAGAATGACCGAGCTAAGATCCTGTGGGACTTCAAGATCCAGACTGACAAACTGGTGATGGCTAACCAACCAGACATCATGTAGATCGACAAACAGCAGAAGAAGGCTGCAGTGATAGATGTGGCAATCCCAAGCAGCAACATCAAGAAGAAGGGACATGAGAAGCTTGAGAAATACCAAGGGCTGATACTAGAAAAGATGTGGAAAGTAACAGCAACAGTGGTGCCAGTGGTAATCGGAGCACTGGGGGCTGTGACCCCCAAACTGGGAGAGTGGCTACAGCAGATTCCAGGTAAAAACATCAGAAGTCTCTGTCCAGAAGATTGCAGTCCTAAGAACAGCTAAGATACTGTGTAGAACCCTCAAACTCCCAGATCTCTGGTAGAGGACCCGAGCTTGAGGATGACACATACCACCCTGCAAGGGTACATGTACATATGGCATAGTTAACATTACTACTAATGACAATAACCACATTTCAATTAATAATCATGAAATATTACATTATGAAATAAACAATTAAATAATAATAAAATAAAAAAGTTAAACTTTATGATATTTATGTTATTCATGATTTTACTAATCCAATTCTGACACAAAAGAATCCGACCCAGCCTCTCCTATTTTTTTTATTTTTAAAGAAAACCATCTTAAAGTTAGAATCCTAAATATTTCAGCCCTGGCTGCTTTGGCGACACCTGAAGTTACTGCAAAGTGTGTTCAAATAATGCATGTAGCAGAGTTCTGTTCAAAGTCAGTATATCAACCACTAGGAGCAGAAAACACACCCTGAGTAGCCACTCTATCAAAAGTGCAACAGAGGAGGAAGAGCAACTGGTATATCTGTTTACAGCACAGCTAAAGCTTTAAGTGTAATGTAAAAAATATATGAACTTCCAAGAGCTTTAAACATCCACTGACTTTCTCATATGTTCTTTTCTATGTATTTCGTGTAATTTAATAAACAACATTCTTGGTTTGTTATTTGTGGGTTAGTGAATGTGTGTATCAGCCGTATGTTTTATGACCTGCCTCAGGTTCACTTGTACTGTTTCACATTGATATTCAAATAAAAAAAAAAAAACATAGCCTAAAATTATAGTTTCCTTTTAATGGCCTTGAAAATCTAAGTCTCGTAGGAGGAGGTAAATCCTCCAAACAATCTTACCCAAAAAGACATGTTTTGGATTGACAGGTTCTAATTTTGACTGAACTTGATAATGACATGCTGTTCTATTCTCTGTAGTTATAATGCCCTGGTTTGCTACAAAGCTAATGTTTTTACTCCTCTGTCTCTTTACTTGCTACTTATGGCTATCTGAGCAGTATTTGGTCATTGGTCATTGTCTTGATGTCTTGTATGTACGTGACCTGCTGGCAAACACTACTCATGCCTAGTGCTGCATACAAAAGAGAACAGAACGAAGCAGAGCAGCATAACATTAAAACAAAGTATCAAAATGCCATTACCGGGTTGAAGAGCTCAGTAGTCAGGCCGAGGTAGTTGTGTAAGGCAAGGAAGGTCACTCTCTGGAGACGCACCATGATAATCTACAGAGGGTAGGAGGGAAACAGGACAAAATATGGTCTGCACTGTACCAAAAAAAGAAAGAAAAGAATGGATGCATATTTGGAAGCTGCCCACCCTTTTTTTGCATGTTATGCACTGGCTAAAGTGGTACTTGCAATGTCTGTAGCTCACTTGATGAATCAAATTCCTCTCTTTGTCAATGGACACTTTACCTGGATGACACGGACCATAGTTTCAGGATATTTCTCAAAGACTGATTCGAAGGCCGCAGCTGGAAGACGCAGGACAGTGGAGGGAACTGCTGCTCTTGCAGACACTGTTTTGTAAGGTGCTGGGTAGCCCTGGAATACAGATAACACCGTGTGTGGAGAAAAAAGGATGTTGTCAATAGTTCAATTGTACTGCAAGATAAAAAATGTGGATGTAAAAGTGAATAAAAGAAGGGCTGATGTACTAAAAGATGATATTGTACACAATATAGGTCACATTTCAGTAAAAATATGCCTAAAACAAGAGCATTCAGAAATGTTCACGTCATACCAAAATCTAGAAATCTCCATTGACCAAAGCATTCAGCTCAGACTGCACTGCATGCACAAATATTAGGCAAGTAGTACTGATTGAATCATTATTTCTATGCAATTTCTTACTCCAAACCATAGAAACTTGAATGCCTGTTGGAGTTAAGCACTGTCAGGTGATATGTATTTGTATAATGAGCGAGGATGTGGCAAAAGTAAATCACACCTTATGTCAATGTGTGCATGATTATTAGTATTCAGCTAAAATGGGCCAAAAAAGATATTTAACTAACACTGAAAAGCCAAAAATTGTAAAAAGCCTTTCAGACAGATGCAGCACTCTAGAAATAGCTAAACTTTTGAGGCGTGACCACCGGACAATCAAACGTTTTGTTGCTAATAGTCAACTAGGGCGCAAAAAGCACATAGATAAGAAAAGGCGCAAATTAACTACAAAACAGAGTAGAATTAAACATGAAGCAGCCAGGAACCCATTATCCTCCAGTGTCACCATATTTCTGAACTGCAACCTACCAGGAGTGTCCAGAAGTACAAGGTGCCAAGTGCTCAGAGACATGGACAAGGTCAGGAAGGCTAAAACACGACCACCACTGTATAAGATTTACAAGTTGAAGCATCAAGATTGGGCAAAGAAATACCTGAAGACAGGTTTATCAAAGGTTTTATGGACAGATGAAATGAGAGTGACTCTTGATGGACCAGATGGATCGGCCCTGGCTGGATCACTGATGGACACAGGGCACCACTTTGACTCGGGCGCCAGCAAGGTGGAGGAGGGGTACTGGTATGGGCTGCTATCATTAAGGACGAGATAGTTGGAACCTTTTTGGGTTGAAGATGGACTGATACTCAACTCCCAAATCTACTGCCAGTTTCTGGAAGATACTTTCAGTAAGCAATGGTACAGGAAGAAGCCCTCAACATTCAAGAAGGCTATGATCTTTATGCAGGACAATGATTCATCACATGCATCCAAGTACTCCACTGCTTGGCTAGCCAGCAAGAGGCTCAGAGATGCCCAAATAGTGACCTCGCCTCTTTCCTCACCTGACATGAATCCTTTTGAGAACTTGTGGGCCTTTCTCAAACGTGAGATTTACAGTCAGGGAAGACAATACACCTCTTTGAACAGCATTTGGGAGGCTGTGGTTTCTGCCTACAGCGAAAGATGATGGTGGACAGATCAAGAAACTGAGAGACTCCATGGATGGAAGGCTCATGACAGGTTCTGATAAGAAGGCTAGCTATATTGTCATTTCTGAAAGTCCAAAAATATAATTTAATTGTGATTGTGTTTTTACACTTATTCAAAAAAATTAAGAATTCACAAGTCATTTGATAGAAATTATTTTCGTAATTTAGTTGCCTAATAATTCTACACTTATATATTCTCCTGAGAAAGACAAAACTCACTTTTCCTTAGTTAAACATTCAGGTTTGAGGTTCATATTTTGGATCGACTAAGAGCATTGCGTTTGTTCCACAATAAAATGAATCCCGAGGAATACAATTTGCCTAATAATTGTGGAGGCAGTGTACAGTATATTATGATCAAAATTAGAATTGATCTAATAGTATGTTATGTGCAATGTGACAGCTAGATTTAAAAAATTTGTTCTAGAGTAAAGACATATTATATATGGGAAAGAAGACGTACAGTGATGATGTCCAGGATACTGAGCAAACTGTGAACACTGTCTCCTGGTAAAACTTCCTTCACCACAGCGTCTGTACCATCCTGCAGTAAGAAAGCAAATCTCAACATGAGAGTGGAACAACAATCACAACAATAGTAAGGGTTTCAACACTTTTAACATTTTTCCTTTTGAACACAGCAAACAACAACAGCAAAACAAAAAACAAGTTCTAAACCATCGCTGAGTGTGAAATACTCTTGGGATTTCTGTGAAGCAGTAAGTGTTGTGGTCAGCCCTGTGGTCTTACACTCTCATGGATGCACAGCTCCAGGCGGCCATCTTGAACCACGTAAATACTGTCATCAGTGTCACCCGGTCGGAAGAGTCCCTCTCCCTGGTGCAGCGGGATCAGCACCATGTGACGACACAGCTCCAGGAAAAGAGGCTTCTCGAAGTGGCCAAGCACCCTGGTTACATGTGTACATAAAGCGTAGTTCTATTACTGCTAATGATAATAATAATGACCACGTTTCCATTAAGAGTCATGGATTGCAACACTATGGAAATGTCAGCTTAAGGTATACCCACAATAAAAATGTAATAAGTTGAACTGTATCTCATCCAAGATATAACTGATCCACATCTAATTCTGACACCATAGATGTACAACAGATTCAGTATAATCCTGGCTTGTTGTGGTTTGACCTGTTACTGATTTTTGAATCCATGAGTTTCGATACTCATCAGGATGCTAACTCGATCATGTTTCTTTCTCCTAAGAAACATAGCCAAACTTAGGTCTGTTGTGTCAAGAAATGAAATGGAGATGCTAATACATGTTTTTATCATCACGTTTGGACTACTGTTATTCTCTGTTTACCCGCGTTCATAAATCTTACAGTTTACAAACCGTCCAAAATGATGCTTCTAGGCTCTTAACACCATCCAGCAGATGGTCACATGTTAACCTCTCTGCAATGGCTTCCTGTTAATTTTATAATCATTTTAAAAAATTTGGCGCTCACTTTTAAAGCCATGCATGACCAGGTACCACAGTAGATCTAGGACCTTCTGCACCCCCACACCCCGACCTGAACTCTTGGGTCCTCTACCCAGAGTTTTCTAATTGTACCTCGGACACGTTTGAAAACTCCGGGAGATTGTGCTTTCCAGTCGGCAGCCCCCAAGCTTTGGAATAGTCTCCCAATATGTTTGACATCCATGAACGCTGTGGACTCTTTTAAAAAGCAGCTAAAAGCGATTTGTACAGAGAGATATTACTGTATACTTAAACTTGTGACTTCAGGCTGTTCCTCTTGTATTTTTTTACGTGGTGTTTTATCTTTGTTTGAATTATTTGGCTCCATTTTATTTTATTTCTTTGACTTTGAAGCACTTTGGGACTAGTGTCTGTGAAAGGTGCTACATAGGTACTTTGCTTGCTTGCTTTTAAAGAAACATTACAACATTAACAAACTAACACAATAGAAGTAATTTTATCTTAAAATAACAGCTTCCAGTCCTTTTGATGGTATACTGACTTGTAAAAGGGCTCAGAGCTCGCTGCACTAGCTAATGCAATATTTTACATTGGAATCCCAGGCAGGACATTTATCACGACCACGGCATAATGCTTTAAGGCATCAACCAGACTCTTCAACATGCAAGATAGGAAGCAAAAGTATATAATGTACAATGTAAGTTCTTTGGAGGAAGCAAGCTCGCTAATCTCAATATGGATGTCATGGCAGAGGCTACAAAGAGACCGAAGATAACGTTGTTGGAGGAAGAGGAAAAGAGAGTGTGAAGAGCAAGAGACCGGACAAGAGTAAATATCAGACTAGCTTTTACTCGTTGCCATGAGCAAACATAGCTAAAAGGATGCAGGACAGATGCAGAGCTGGCCTTCTGCTGTTGGACTAGAAAGTAAAAATTTATCAGCTGGCTTGTGTTGTCACACTTGCTTGATGTTTGGCTCTGTCAAATTGTGAACTTGCTAGTTTTTGATCAAAAGTAATGTACTCATAACAAATGCACGTGTCCAGCTGTCCTTAATTACATCAGCGGTGAATAAAACACTGAAAAGGTAGGAGCGCCAAGTCTCACAAAAAAAAAAAAAAACAAACAAACAAAAAACACACATAATCTTGCTTTAATGAATACAAAAGATCAACACTGCCACCCAGTATGTACATGCATAGTTTCCTATGAATCTATTATGTGTCGGTAAACAATTTCAATCCTAATCAGGAAAGACAGACTCCACCAGTCACAATAAAATGGGGTTAAAACAATTAATCGCTTAATTAATTAGTCGACAAATTTAAAATTGATCGGCAACTCTTTGATAAACTAGTAATCATCAACGTAATTTTGAAATGTTGACAACGCAGTGTGTGGAGAAAAATGAGAGCTGTGAATCATAACAAACGGACTATACTGTATGAAAGAAAGACAAGCAGCAATCCTTTCATTTGAGAAGACGGTACCAGGGAATGTTTGGCATTTTTGCTTGAAAAAAAAAATCACTTAAAAGGTGTCAAATCGATTATCATAAGTCAGTTGGCGATCACTCTTCTGTCAGTTTACTAATCAACTAATCTTCTCAGCACTGGAAATCTGATTTTTTACATTTTACACTGACAATTCATCAGGATCTAGTTTTACTCACCTGACATTTTTCAGCATGTACAGCACCTCAGAGGGCAGATTGGAGTTCTGCACATCAAACTCAGTCAGGTCGGCCTCCAGCAGACAGGGAGGAGGCTCCTTGGGCTGCAGGGTGGGGGGCTCCTTCCGGATGCGCAGGATCCTAACACAAACACACACACATAAAAACCATTACACATCTTATTTCAACACACTAGTTTCTCTCAACTAACTTGGAACTTACATTATCACTAAGAAGGTGCCTGCTATAAACCATGATATAAAATACTGAATTCTTCATTATGTTTATTCTGTGTATTTATATTACAAATCATCTGTTTTAATACACGTATGTCTGTTTATTTACATTTTTTATTAAAGTTCTTAATTCTGCTCAGGTTAATGCTGAAGGGTTTAAATACTATACTTGAGCACAATTAAAAAAAACATCATATATGTACAGATGATCCAATATTCAGGGATGTGTGGTGGCTCGCTCTGAAAATGTTTTTTTCCCCCTGCTCCCAGGTATTGTAAAATACCAGCTTATCTGGTAATAATCTTAACACAAGGTCCACTTACTTGGACCTTGTGTTAAGATTATTTTGTCAAACAACTATTCCAGAGTTGAAGAATTTACTTTAAACCCTCAAAGCTTATCTTCTGTCTACACCAAATGCTTAAAACCAGTAACTCACTTGTGAGCTATAGACAGGACTTTGGCCCTCTTCCTCACTCTCTGCCGGGAAGCTGAGTTTGAAGTAGAGGTTGGGGCGGAGGAAAACGTCTGAACCTGCAACAAGCAAAGTTTGGTGATTTGACATGTTTGCATTGATGTGATGACTAACTTTATCTGATCATGAAAATGCCAATTGTGCTAATATCAAGATATCTGAAGTTATTGAAGGCACATGCAACAGAGCCTAATGATGGCAATGTCATCAGCCAATTGCCTCTGTCCGTCTGTCCATCTGTCCATCTGTCAAAGAAGTCCAACAGAGAAAAATACCATGACAACAGCTGGCCAGTTTGTGATGAAATTTGATATAAATCCTACTGGTCACAACAGGATGACATTTGTATATAACCTTAAACTTGTGGTGTCAGCACAGTATTAACAGATTTTTGCTGCGGTCTGTCAGTGCTGTGCTCTGAAACCAGCGTTTACAACTTGAGAATCCTGTATTCTGAGCTTGGCTACAGTTTGTGCCTCTCATATCTGATCAGAATCAGAATTATCAAATCTATTTCCTAATAAAAACAACCATTAAAGCAGTGAAGGTATAAGTGACACGTAATTGTGTATTAAAATATTAATTAATGGAAAGTAACATAACACAATTATGTCTTTTATAGAAAACTGATCTCATGTCTGTGACTCAAAAGCGAGGCCAGGGTAGCCATGCCCTGTTAGAGAGCCCAAACTGAATACAACACCTATACAAATTTGGGGTAAATGTACTATTAACTATTAAAACACAACATAACACACACATGCATGTATGTGCTGCCAGGTCGGGGGATCAGGGAAATCCATGGGGGGGGGGGGGCTAAACTGAGGGGGATGTTTAAGAAGCACTGACCTTTCTCATGATCTTTCGACCGTAGAACATCACCTTGTCTCTCTTCCTGAAACGATAGTGAGGAACACCAGCCTCCACTTCTGAAACACACCAGACGTCCTCCATAAGACCATTTGCAATCTACCATATGAATCGCTCTCTCTCCGCCCTTCATCGTATCGCTGAACTGTTGTTCCGGGCTGCTTATACCACCCTGCAGTTTCATCCCTGAGAATAACAAACTTCACACACTGACTACTTGATTTCTCCTTTTGCATGAACTGTGTATTCGGGTGAATTTTGTACATCTTTACATACTGAAAACATTTCAAATGTACTCTGTAAGAAAAGGGGTTGTACAGTGTGCAGGGCACTGACTTGAAAGTTTGTATTGTCTGTACAGAAGAAACACAACAACTCCAACGACAGAAACGACTGTCACAGCTCCAATCAGCACAGCCGTCCACTGGAAGAAAAAGACAGAACGCACAAAACGTATAAATATATAAAAATATAAAATATAAAATGTACACATCTCTAATATCAAAACCCTCCATTCAATTATTCTACCCATCCACATGTTTACTCAACATGTATTCGGTAGATTGCTATGTGCTAAATTACAAAAACATGAACACCAAAGTACGTCCTTTGTGCACGTCAACACACTTTACATTCATAAAAACCACAAACACCATTTGCAAACAATGCCCCAGTCAAACCATTAAAGTCAGGAATGTACTGTGAGTGGTTACCATGTTGGCTTCCATCCTCTCTTCCACAAACTGCTGCATCGTTGCCTTTATCTCACTGCCGAGTGGAAGCAGGCTCTGAAACATCAAGAATAGAAACAACACTGAGGGACTGAACCCAACTGGACATGCAGAACAAGAATTGGGAGAGCAGCGTTCAGTTGATCATATGACTAAACAACAACTTAATCTATTCTTTAACATTTCAACACAATCCAAATAATCTTGTAATGCATTTGTCATGTCTTTCACAAAATACACATATGAGTGAAAAATACACGAGTTATGACATCACCGTGTACCTAAATGGACAAGGACATGGAACTTTATTTTCAGACAATGATGTACAATGAAAGGTGTTGAGGAAAAACATACCGGGTATATGAGGCAGTTTTCCTCTTCACCTTCTTCCATGCCTGATAAAAGAGATAACGTAACACTAAAACAAGGTCATCTCTAGAAGTGCACCTTTAATAAAAAAACATTTGAAGAACATGATGAAGATATCTGTTGTGATGTGGATGAGAATCTGTGGCTGTGGGGTGCTTTCCATGTTTACATTTGTAATTTTGTATTTTGTTTCTGTTGGGCTATGCAGTGCTGTCTTGTTTTTATCTTTTCTGTATCACAGAGCAAAGGCTTTTGGCACATTCATGAAAATAATTACGTAGACTTTTCTACATTATCAGTTGCTTATCTCATGTTGATCACAATGTATTATACTGGTTCTCTATTGAATGGCCTTATCCCCAAAACATCAAGGCATTAGTTCATTGCAAGTCATGATATGCAAAATGTTTCAACACATTTTCATAATGGTCAAGCATAGATTCTTTACATGTCTATTAGACATTCTTTGTGAATGTGTCCTGAATTGATGAAGATATCTGTTGTGATGTGGATGAGAATCTGTGGCTGTGGGGTGCTTTCCATGTTTACATTTGTAATTTTGTATTTTGTTTCTGTTGGGCTATGCAGTGCTGTCTTGTTTTTATCTTTTCTGTATCACAATGACATGCTCTTTCAGCAAATTACAGTACAAACAGTAAAAGCGTAAGTGTGACTCCTTGCTTATCTCTTGCAATGTATAACTTTGTACTGTTGAAATCGATACACCGTACTGAAAAAGTGCAGCCTTGTACATTTTCAATCATTGCCATCAACACCTTAGCCATAGTGTACATCCCATAATATTACAGAGTACACTGTTATACTGACAACATGGCTAAACATTTTGACTATCTTGTTTGTAAACAGTGACACAAGGACTTGTCATTCTGATGCACTGACATGTTCACTGACTTAAATATTTACTTTTGAGAGATAGACTAAGGATTTTGAGCAATTTACAGGCAGGTAACCCACAATCTGTGTAAAGATATCGTCTTACTGTTCAGGAGGATTCGAGAAATGTACCAAAGCAACAAAAAAACTGTAAGACTTCCAAGATAGTTGATTACTTGCTAACGTGGTTCAGTATTTTGTATGTGTTTTATGAAGCTTTTGTGTTCATATATGAATAGCCCGTTGACTGAACCATTGACTATTAGTGCCTTGCTCTTCTCTGCTGACCTCCAAGGGGTCACAGAGCAAAAGGTTTCAGAAATCTGGGTTAAAGATCACCCACTCAGCTCAAGAAAAATAGGTCACTAGCTCAGTGCCTGTAACCAGACACTCCCTCCTGATGCTACTCCAATGGCTCTACACAGACACAGCTCAGAAAAACTGATAGAAAGCTCGTCCAAGGGGAGATGGGGGGAGATGTTGGCCATCATGTTTAGTTTGTTTACGAATTACATTTGTGGGAGTCCCCTCTCTCGCTTTATTGATTTTGCATGTTGACTTCGTATTGGTCTGTCTTTTTGCGCCAAACTCCATTCAAAAATAGAAGATTGGAACATATGCCGAATTGAAAAGTGGATTTTAGTCATTCATATCGTATCATGTTTTCCAAGTGAGAGCATTTGCTGGAAAGCAATGAAAACAGAATGAACTGCTAGCCAGAAAGAGTTTCGCGACAACGCGCCGCATCATATTGACAGGATTTAAATGTAACGTTAACGTAATGCTGTAGAAGACGCAAAATAACCCACTCACCTATAACTAACATTTTAAAGTACACAGAAAGCCAAAATGTAATATCAAAATGATCTAACAAAAACTTTAACTTTGTTTGTCTCACATACTGTGACCGCTGAATCCGCTTCTATGGCTGAAGTCCGCTACACAACAAGAAGACAAACCAGTGCCAGCGAAAAACTGAAAGAACAAGCCTTCATTGACAGAGTCTATAACAAAAACCGACGAACAAATACATACATACATACATCTTCAGCTAACCATTTTCAAATGAACAGAACAAACTATTTTTTCCCACGTACCTCTCTCGTGTCAAAGTTTTTGTGTACAGCTTACATGCCTTAGTGTAAAGACTGATTGGTTAAAAAAATCTGAATGTCCTGTTATTCTTATCAAAATAAGACCCTCGTTGAAGAAAATGTACGGAAGCCCAGATGTAATGCAGGCATAGACTGTATTAAAAGACAATGTAGGGTACAATTCAATAGCTGGATTTTACTTTTTAGTGATAAAAAGCATATCTATAGTTCAGCTGAACATTAACAGAGATACATTTTTGCTTTGCACATACTGATGTGCCTTTTAAGCATTTATTGTGAAGGGCAATTTGCCTATTTTTTAAGTAACCCTGTCTCGCTTGATGCATCCAAATCACTGACAGGTCAATACCAGTATCTCGGATTTTAATTGGTGGATGGCGTTGCCTTTCATCCAATCACTGAGCATTTCATTGGATAGTCAGACACATTACTTGCATTGGACCGAAAGTGTGCTCAAGGTGAGAGGAGTCGAGTTTTGTAGCAATTTATAAATTTATGGGCAGTTTAAAATCACAAAATTTTTACTTTATCCAACGTTACTATTGTGCAAATCCATTATTAGCTTGCCAGCAGACAATGCAACTTTAACTGGCTCTAAGATATCGTTAGTTAGCTAGCTAGCTCATGTGTTGACAGTTGTAACATTAAAGGCAACACACCGCTTTCAAATGTTAGAAATTTAACGCAGGTTTTCTTTATCTGAACCATTTTTGCTATATATGGAACAATTTGACGCTAACACCCTCAATCGATTCAGTAAGCGGAAACAAATAAACACGATATGTTAGCGTGGTACAGGATGATTGCTTAGCCCCGCGACCCTGTAAAGTTACGCAGGATAAGCGGTTGACGATGGATGGATGATTGCTAACGATCCACTAGTTGTAACACTATCCACTCGCATTTACAAGGATGTCAATTATTAGACAATTTATATAAATAATACGACAGTTGACGTGTTAATGTTGAAATGTGGTTATTGTTTGGGGTTGCACTTGTGCTGTCTTCACCACAATGTGTGTAAAACAATGGTTCATTCTCCGCAGGTTTTCTGTCCTTAAAAACGCTGCAGCACCATGGGTGTGTTGTCCACGCTGATGAGGGGTCTGGTTAGAGGAGCAGACAGAATGTCTGAGTTCACCAGCAAGCGTGGATCAAGGACCCATAACAAAGGCAGGGGCGCACGGCCCACGGGACTGCGGCTCTCCAGCAGAAAGTTTCTGTCCATAAGGGCCATGATTCCTGAGTTTGTTGTGCCTAACTTGGAAGGATTCAAACTCAGACCCTACGTATCATATCGCTGCCCCAGAGGAACAGAGCCTCCGCTCACAGCACAAAGTGTTTTTGCTGAGGTAGTGGCCCCTAAGATCAAGAAAGACTTTGAAGAGGGCACTTTCAGTAAAGAACAGCTGGAGAAATATGGCTTTGAGCCCACACAGGAGGGGAAGCTCTTCAAGCTGTATCCCAAGAACTATGTGCGTTAAAGTTTCACTCACTGTGATGTATTTACAAAGAAAGGCACAGACTGCTGATGAAAGCTGCAGACAACACTTTCAGGAAAAAAATATTGCAAGTGTGTTTAGGAAGAAATTGACTTGCTTGATAAGTGGGAAAAATAAAACTTAAGATCCATGCTGCAGAATCAAGTCAAACTTATTTACCAACAAAACAAAGGGTATGTTTTTCACTGAAAGGATTTTCACTTGTGTCCAAGTCAAGATATGCATGGTAAGCCTAGAGCTTGTCAATGCAACTCTATTGGTCAGAAAATGTAATGAACGTAAGTGGCCTCAACAAAGCGTTCCAAAATCATATGGTTGAGATCACACCTTGGATATCTGGGGAGCAGCACAGAGGCATTACACATTCTACAAATGGCAAAGGGAGTGTATCTAGAGGAGGCTTCATTACAGCTAATATGCTAATAATAAATCAAACATTAACCCTGCTAAAATGTCTTTAATGCTAAACTGAATCCAGGAGCATATAGTCTCCATAGGGAAGTGAATTGAGGGTCAATGGAGTTAGACACATTAAAACATACTGCATGGGTACATTCTTTTGTAAAAATGGTCTTCAAGCAAGGATGTCTTTGCGATTTTCCTAGTGCTTTCAAAATGCTTTAATGAGGAAAGGTATATGAGTGAATGGTTGTATTGATCTTGTTGCTTAGGACATACAGCATAAAGATTCTAAACTATATTTGAATACAAGTTTCTAAAAATCAAGTCATTGTGAAAATATATGGTTTTCTGGTTGCATATTCTGTGGTAATCTAAAGTGTGGGGACTTTTACAGGGAAGACTGAGTGAAAAAACAGTATCATGCCCATGTTATTGCTGGGGTGTACATTCTGCTTTACTTCGGGACATGTTATAATTTGACAGGAGATTTCTGTAGTGTCAGTGCTCCAGTCAACATTGCTCCGATTCGTGTGGAGCCTCATCTGGGGTCCAGTCCCAGCGCCACACATGGAGCATATGGTCATAGAATGAGCAGCTCGACAGCAGAGAGAACATTGAAGGGGAATCCTCAGAGTTGAGGGCAGGACCTGCAGTAGGGGTGGTAGATGGCGCTGCAGTGCCTTCTGCGATGTATTGTCCAGAATCATCCTCCAGGGAAGTGTCAAAGCTGGCAGTGGGAGATTCATACTGAATCCTCAAGTGCCCTCCGCTCTCTGTAAGGCTTTCCTTTGGTTCTGCAGCAGGAGGGGAGGAGGGAGCAGGTTTCTCCAGGGAGAGCTGGGACCAGTCGGCTCCATACGCCAGGGAGTTGTGGAGGATATAAGAGGCTACGACAGGACATGCTCCTCCACTGCCCTCTGGATGATGACAGGAAAATAACAATGGTTTCAGGCAAACTCCAACAACTTTTATGGCAGAAACATCTATAGCGCACCTTTGATGCATCATGTCCCTTGTGGGATCCATTTCATTCACAACTTTTTACAGAATTAGGTCGACTGACTGTTCTCTCGTGTTTACTACCATCTAACGGCTCCCATTTTCTTCTGTACTCAAGATGTAGGACTGCAATGCTAAAGTGCTAGGGCAATGACAATCCCATTCAAAGTTACTGCAGATACAACTGTCAGCAAGTCATCAGCTGTTGAGCTTTGTTGAGTTAGTTCAACTTATGGGAATGAAATGGAATTATAAGGGTTATTTGCTCCAGCTGTATTAACCATGTCATATGCAGATAGAAATAAACCTTTTACCATATCATAAGCAGACATAATTGTAAACCTAATGGAAATGTAAAATTCAACAATTTTGTTGAGTTGAACTTTAACTAAATGAATTAATTAGCTAGCAATTTACCTAATGGGGAAACATTCTTAAAATTCAAGCCACAAAGGTTTAAAGTGAACAACTCATTTTTAAAATAAATGTTTTACAATAAATAATGAATGGGAATAGATTAATTAAAACTCCTCAACTAGCATGCTCCATCAAGCTACATCCCACATGGTAACAGCTAGCTAACAAAAACTAGCAGAAGGTTTCAACCAGTTATAAACAGTGCCCTTTGCATTGGGATACAGTCTGCTGGTTAACTTAAATATATTAAAGGTAGTCACTACAGTTATATAATCAAACCTTAACTGAAAACATGAGGTGCTTTGGCTCAGACAGTTCAGTGGTGTGAGCTGCACATGTGAGAGGAGAATGCACTGTGCAAGCAGAGGGTTGTCATTTTACTGAATTTTTATTTAAAGGTATGCTGGCAAATGATCTGTACATATAATAGAGGATGCTGCTTAATGCAGTGCATGGTTACAATTCAATGGGCATACTTTCAACGAAAACATGCCATAAGACAGTTTTATTGTAAAAAAAAATAAAAATAAGGTACAACTTTTAGATTGAAATAGTGCTAAATTCCCAAGTGTCCTTTTTAATTTACCGACCCTTTGTAACTCTAATTGCAACTAATGATTATTTTCACACCCCACAGTTTAGGGGTTGGGATGGTGAACTACAACGTCCCGGCTTTGAATCTGGCCACGGACATTTGTTGCGCCTTTTCCTGTCATCTTGCTACAATCACCACGTCTACTATCAGTATAAAATACCACAAAAAATCATGCAAATTGTAGTGCTAATTATTTTCTCAAATAATCAATAAATCAGGCTGTCTGTAAGATGCCAGGCAGTGAAGAAATGCCCTTTTCAACATGGCAAACCAAACCAAAGATATTCAGTCAAATACCACTAATCCTCATCTCAGGAGCTGAAACCAGAGAATGTTTGGCATCCGATCATCATATTAATTTTCTCTTGATCATTATTGTTTTAGCTCTAGCCATTACATTTTGTGAATCAGGAGACCAAACCCAAGAAAGAAAAAAAAAAAAAGAGAGCGAAAGAGTTCATGTAAACAATCTAAAACAAGTATTTCCATGCCTCTCTCTTCTTCACACTCACCTAGAGCCTGCTGGCAGTGAAGGATATGAAAGTCATTGTGCATGCAGGCTGCCAGCAGTAGGTGCTGATGGGTCGGATGCCACTTCAACCTCCACACTCCACCCCCCATTGGACTCTCACTGAGAGGCTGCCGCATGTTCCTGCCATCCCACAACAAAACCTGCTCATCATAGCTGCAGAAAGAGAAGTACAGAGCACACGGCTTACAGACAGTCCCATGATTCAAACAGTTTAGGACAATCACACCAACGCCGTGAGGAAGCAGCGGTAGCAAACAGTAGTCTCAACTGTACAAAAAGGTCATTCTCACAAGTTAGCACACAGAGTTCATAGGGATATTTACCTGCCTGTAGCCAGGATGTGTTCCCGGTGTGGGTTGCTGTGAATACTGCATACGCCCATTGAGTGCCTTCAAGACAACAGAACAGAAATTGTGATGATTGGACAGTCCAAATGAATGCTGAGGACACCAAAATCAGTACTCACCTTTTACTGGTGAAAATGGGGCAGGAGGGACCAAGCCTGAGATCCCAGCCTTTAAGTTTGCAATCATCACCACCTGGGATGACAAAAACACACATAGGAAATGCATCTACAAGTATACTGAAATAATCAATGCAAAGACATATAGCAGATAAAATTAGCTCCCTCTGTTCCACCGGAAATGCTGACTATGCATTAAAGCCTGCACACAGCAGTATTAGTAGATTACTTTTACTGATTGAAGTAAAGTTGATTTTTCAAATGCAATGTCCTAGTGTACATATGTTAGCCATAATTCTTTAATATGTCTCAAAAATGTTTGTGTATATTCTATGTTCATGAATATCAGCTTAGGGATCATTATCGGATTTGGTAATTCTGAAATATAGATGTTGGTGTCTGCATAAAAAATTCAGTATCAGTCGAGCTCCAGTTGAATACTGTTGTATAAAGTAAAGCGCAAAACTGTGCATTGTGCCACATCGTTCCAAAGGAGCCCCATGCTGCAGCACCAAAGATTTATTTCTAAAATAATAACTCTCCCCAACCTGCTTTTGTTTTCTCCATCAGGTAGCCAGATGACTCTGTTTCAGCTTCTGCAGGAAGCTGCTGCACATGCTAACAGACCATAGTTGGCTACAAGCTGGGAACACTGGTTTGACGTCAGTGACGTAAGAGCACCATGCTCACTCTGAGCCGACAGACAGCAGCAAGTCAGTTTACACGGTGTTTGAACAGTTTAAGACATATATCATGCCCAACATATCATGTAATCATTTTGTCTGGGAGGCTGTAGTTGTTACATTGAACATCAATTAACAAATAAAGTTATATACATAATTACTTCTGCAAAATCATACAATGACATAAGCACTCTGACATTAGGTAAATCTAGGCAGTGTGACGGCCGCATAAAGTAAAAGTTGGGGACCCCAATAAAATCTCTTCTTAGGACTCTCTCTGAAAGGTCAAGGGCAGCCCTGCAAGTATTCATTAAAAATGTGTGTTACCAGAGTAAACCAGCTGTGTGTCCCAGTAGGAGAAGGCTGAGATCCAGGCTTCGAAGTCATGGGCCTTCCACTGTGACAGAGCCGTCAGAGTGCCTTCAGCCAGGGAGAGCACACTGACGCAGCCTGCAGAGTCACTGCACACCACCCGCACGTCACTGCTGCTGACACCAACATGGGACATAAGACCAGTGTTGCTTGTGCTTCAACGGACTGACAAAAAGTAGCCCAATGTGTAATGTTTGTGTGTGTGTGTATGTGTGTGTGTATAATGTGACTGATAATGTAGCACTCATATGGACAGATGTAAGTGTTCTCTTATCACAGAGCTAAGACATAATAGGAAAAAAGTCTCAACTTCATTATAATAAACTGAGCTGGCATTGTGTGTTGCGCTGAGCTACAGATCTCAGAGCCCTCACAACTGGGCCAAAATGTTTTTTACCTGCCTGGTTAAATAAAGAGTAGCCCAGGGCGGCAAACAGCCCAATCCTGCAGCACTGGATTAACATTATTTGATATGGCAAATTGTAACATTAACTATATGGGAAAATACAGCTGCAGGTGCTCTGGACCATGCTGGGTACGTTACCTGTGCATTCTTCCAGTGGACCAGTCTAATGACAGAGCCAGCCGCTCTGCTCCCACCTCCAAACTGCTCAGAGCCTGCAGACTGCGGCCGCCTTCCTACTGGATACATGCATTCATGAGCGCAGACTACCTCTTCACCAGCTGCAGTCACACTAAGTCTTCTGATACATAACTCACTCGTACACTTACTATAACACACTTACACACTTCATCCTGTTTAAACACATTGAAGGGATGATGTGTGGTCAAATGCCATAAGGTACATAATCAAATAAATAGAAGAGGATTTAAAAGAAATCGAAGTTATAGTGCTATTTGGTGTACAAACGTTTTGTCGTATTGTTCCGTGTACACATTCTTTGCTCACAGACAATTCCATATTAACCTCAATTATTCCTGAGTTTGGTTAGAATGATGTTCTCGACTCACAAGAAAATGGCGCATCTGGACTCATCATTGCGGTCGCAAATGCGTCTTTAAACCAAGATATCACAGTATAGGATTCTTCTGATGCCACAGATCTCACCTGACTCTCTGATAGCGTGTACAGCTGAAGCTCTCCGGTGGCAGCTGCCATTCCCAGCACTGCCCCCCCTGACACCGGCACGTGGCACCTGGGAACATGCAAAACAACCAACAAGAAGGAAGCATACAGTGACCTCTATAGCCACACTGGCCAAACCTGAGTTCTTACCATTTTAAATCCAAAATGGCTGGCGTGTCCATGCGCTGTAGCTCAGTGAGAGGAGGGCTCATCGATCCCTCTCGACGGAATTCAAAAAGGTACAAACGACCTGTCCTGCTCGGGGGGGCATCGTCTTCCCCCGTCTACAAGAAGTATGCAAAAGGGACAGTAACTTTGGGATTGCAAATGACCATCACAATTCAGTACAATTTGATCATTTAGAAATATTCAGCTCTTATTCCTACAGTCGTCCACTACACTCACCATACAGGGCTATGGTGAAGAGTACAAACTAAACATGTAACATTTTATTGAATTACAGGGGTGCTTGATGAATCATCAAATTTGCAGTCCACAAGTACTCTGACATTTACACACGTTTTGATGTGGTGGCTCTGTACTCTCTGAAATAAAACTGACTATGAGGTGAAAGTGTTGAGAGCTCAAGTGAAAGTGAACATAGATTTTGGTCCATATTGACATTATGGCATCAAGCAGTTGCCGCAGATTGTCGTCAGGTAATGAAATGAAAAGTCAAAGTTATTTCAAGTTGTAAGTTACATACCATTACCTATGTGACTTATGTATCGTAATCTGTTTATTTCAGTTTTGGTGCCTAATCTTAACCAAACTGCGACCATTCATAATGTTAACCACATCTTAAACAGGCGTTTCATACGGACGCTGAAGGGTTTGTCAAAGTGTATTTAACGCCCTGAGATGAGAATGCGTTGGTAATCCAGCAGCCTCATTCCTGCCAATACAGCACAAAGTAACCACTTCAGCCATGTAGTTCTGGTTTGATTAATTAAATGTGCTCCAGACAGAACTGTGAAAGCAATGTGGTCATGTTTGTCCATAGCACAACCACAAAAGGTTTAATGTTAGGCTATGTATCAGCACAGGAAAACCTGCATGGCAAAAAAATGCCTGTCGCACCTCCAACAGTGCCATCAGGCCAGCTGCAGGGTCATCAGCCGGGAGCCACCCTTCATTGATGTTTCGCTCCATTATTCCCGGAACATCTTGGGATGGTGGAGCAACGGCAGGGACGTCTCCCTGCCGCCCCCTGCAACTGACCATTGCCTACCACACGCATTATCTTTCCTCCTCAACCAAAGCCAGAAACTCCCTTTCTCTGCTTCCTCAGCCAGCTCCTTTATGGTCTTCCTCAGCTTAGCCCCATTGATGCCCATGGACTTTAGGAAGCGTACTTATCCTTCTTCCGTTCGAATGCTGCCTCCATTCCTGCTTCCCATGGGACTGTTTGTTCTGCCATGATCACTGCTTTGTCAGTTGTTGACCACAGGACAATGTCTGGCCGAAGAGAGGTTGTAATGATCTCAGTTGGGAACTTGAGCTGTCTTCCAAGGTCAACCTTCAGCTTCCAATTACTCCCAGGGGTCAGGGCGTTTTTCCTTCTCTAAGTGGTGGCCTTCACTGCTGCTCCTTGCCTGACAGAGTGAATCAGATGGTGTTGCGTAAGAGGGTTATCGTGGTTGGCCTCCAGTCTGCTTACCTCCAGAATCTCTGCCAGTTTCCTGAGGACTTGGTTGTGACGCCATCCATATCAACCCTGGGCCAGCGCTGTCTTACAACTAGACAGGATGTGCTGCAGGCTTGGGTTGGGTTTATTGCAGAGCTGACATCTTTCCTCTGAGCCATACCACGTATACAGATTATCTGGGCTTGGCAGGGTGTCATATGTGGCCCTAATGAGGAAGCTCAACCTAGCTTGCAGCATCCTCCACATATCCGCCCAACTTATGACCCGGTCGGTTACGCATTCCCAGGTTGTCCAGCTCCCTTGCTGCCGTTGCCCAACAGCTCTGATCCTGTATTGCTCCTCCTCCACTCTGACTACCTCAGAGATTACCAGGTCTTTCCTCTCCTTCTTGGTGGCTGAGGACCACATCTTAGTGGGTGCTCCCCACCCAAGGCCAGATCTCCCTGCCTGTGTCCTACCAACAATCTCCACCTTTCTATGTCATAGACCGGAAACAGCACTCATATTTTTCAGATAAACTACTGATGAGAACATGACAGATAAGTGTTGGTTGAGTATGAGATTCTGCCCATGGGACAGCATAGTGGTGTTGTGTCTAGGTCTGGTCCCCTGTCAATACGTGCTTCCCCGTACCTTACCCCAGTGGTTCAGACTTTTTCTGTCATGCCCCCCTTTAGAAGCCGACAAAAGTGGATTTCATTTTTATCAATGATTAACAACAGGGGCAACTGAAATAAAATACATTTAGGTTAGCTAACTAGCCTTGCATGCATCACTGTCCTTTTTTGGTTTATCCCATCACATAAATCCTATTCATGCAACTTTAGGTCTGCTCAACATTCCTGTCCTCTCTGCAGTGGTACTATTCCACCCCACGGGGGCTCAACCCCCAGTATGAGAACCACTGCCTTAACCTGAACCCAATCCTGACCCTTAGGGGCACAACTGTGGAAAAAAACTATTATTATAATGTGGGGGAAACACTATCTGACGAGTAACAGACATCTATACAATACGGGGAACTGTTGGTATGTAATCTCACCCCTTTCTGCAGCTGATATGTCCCGCAGGCCAGGATGTCGTGGCTCGATGGAACGGGACACCATTCGACCGTGTCTGCACTCAGCTCCGTGTCAAACACCTGTAGGTTGCGGGTCCTCGACTTCCACGCCATGACCACGGTCTGCTCTGCATAACGTTACTGTGTCTGTGCAATAGCTAAACAACAAAATGATATCTCGTTACATATCAAAGTAAAATCACACTTAAGCAATCATATCTAACTTAGCCAACTTTCATTAGGCTATCTGAGGTTAACGTGAACTAAAATATCCTGTGGTAGTTAGCTAGACAGCTACATACATTTATCACACTTCACGCAGTCTCACGCAGCGCAAACTGTCAACAAACAGACAGACACTTGTGACAGTGAACAGATATCCAACAGGTGAATTAAATGTCCAAAGTCAAATGAACTTTAATACTGAATATGCACAGAACAAACCATTATCAACAAAACTCACACGTGAGCCTGCCCCGACACGACGACTCTATGCGTCGTTACGTCACCGCTGGCCGTAAGGGTGCATTCAGGCACCACATCAAAACAACAGAAAAGAGTGGGCTGAGTATAACAACCCCAAAATCCACAACTTTATTTCTTTACATTTCACCTGCATCGACTTAAGGGCCATTCCAGAATTGGAGGACAATTTAGGCATCAACACTTTTTAGAAATGAACCCTTTATTTTATCATTTTCTGTTATGTATATATATAAAAAAACAGGTTATACACCATAAAATAAATTGATTCGTCCAGCTCAGGCATCAAATGTGCACTTTTTATTAGATGTTTTATTTGTTGTGTGCTATGCTTGGCGCACCCCTGTTAGGAATACTCAGGAACCTCAAAAAGTATGTTTTAAAATATTTGTTTAATAAATACAATTAAGTAAAGAAATTCACACTGAATACTCATTTACATTACCCAACTTTTAAATAGTTACAAGTTTTGTTTTACTAATTTCAGTATTTATTTTCAAATATTTGCTTAAATACGTTATGCAATTAATTATTCAAGAAATTCAAAGGACAATAGGTTAAACCCTTGTGAGCTGAGAAAAATCATTTAAGATTATTTTAATAAAAATTATATTGGTTGCACAAAGTAACAGGGTTGAATGGATTCATTACTTTTGATTGTAGAACATGACATAAATGTGACAAATGTGTTATTTATATAAGATTTTATCTATCTTTTCAGTGAAGGATCAACAGGATGAATAGGACCGCAAACTGGATCTGATCAAATATTCGATGTACAAACATAGAAGAATCATATTAAAGTAGGCAGACAACCTGGCATTAAAATGAATGTGTTATCAAAAACACTCACAAACTGATCAATATTTTACAAAACTGATTTGTTCAGATGTTGTTCACTATGGCATATCTCTCTTGCGATGGCCACGTGGCTTAATGATCCCATCCAGGTAGTTGATGCAACCTTAACCTGCTAAGGTTACCTGGTGGCAATAACAGAAAATATTGTCAATTTATTCTTGAAAACATGGTAATACATTTAAAACATGTAGATTATGCAAAATTATACATATATTTAATTTTATTATAGATGATAGACTGTCCCTTCTGAGTGAATTTAAGGCGATGCAAACCTGTTACTGTAGTGTAACAGGGTTGCATGCATGTTTTGGGACACAACTTCTGTGTATAAATACTATTGTTTAATATATATTGATGATTTCAAATTATAAGAACATATATCAAGAAATTGATTTTAAAAAAAATTAAATATATAAATTATATTTTGGAGACCCTTTTTCTACAACTATGTTTACATTTCGTCTCAGGACAAGTATGATTCACACAACAAGTGCATGTTTTAGTATTTTGCACATGGATTATTTGAAATTGAATGGGTGGGATTATTACCAAGCATACTTGGTGTAAGCAGTCCTCAGGAGTCTATTTACTTACTCTATTTACTTTACTTTAGTGTTTGGTACTCTCTAGTGGTCAAAGCAAGAAACTACAACTGCTAGTTCTCCACTGGCAAACATACAATACAGAAAAGGCAAAGTTGTATCCCAGTACCACAGATATGTCTGTATTATTGCCAAATAATTTTAGTTACTCACTCTGATAAACACACAATGAACACTAAGTTAGTGCGTCAAGTCAAACACAAATACTGTCAGACGAAACAGCCCGCTTCCGGTTACTAGATTAAAAATAAAACGTTCAAAATGGACAAAAAAAATACTTTGCCCAAGCCTGAGTGAAGTCCCTGCTCTGCTAATCACTAACATGTTGTTATATTATAAAAACTAGCCGATGTTAAAGTGAGTTTAATGCTTTAATTTTAAATATTTTGATAACGTCACATGTTTGACGTAACGAGGCCTCGTCCATAGTGGTCACGTGATTTTTGGCGTTTGGCCATAACGTCTTGCAGCTGTTGTCGAGTAGTCTGCTTCGAGTGTAACATCACTAGCTGGCAGATACAAACGTAATGGATTTCAACGTGAAGAAGTTAGCCTCCGGCGCGGGATTGTTTTTTACACGAGCTGTCCAGGTAATGAAATAAGCTTGCAAAAGCAGGTTCAAAGGACTAACGTTATGCTCTGGGTGACGCTTCCTCTCATTTTGACAGCCAGCTGTTATTTACGTTACTGCCTAACGTTACGGTAACGTTACCGTATCTGACTTGTCAGTATAACGTTATTGCACTGCCCAGCTAACGTAACGCTGCTTATTTGCACAGGAAGCAGATACAATTACTTGATATTCAGCTGCGTCTTGGTAATAATTTAGGCCTAACTTACATTGTAATTAGACATAGTGCTGTCCAAATGCTAGTAATGGCAGTGTTGTTAGCCACTAGGATAACGTTATGTTACGTACGTTACGTTAATGTAGCGTTATCGTTTTGGGCCAGCTAGCTAGCATACCAGTAGCTAATACAATAGTTATTAAAAACTTAATCAAAAGAGCGTAGCAGTTTGTAATAGATGTATCAACTTGTGTTCATTTGGACATGTTTGAGGGTGACAGGGGAGAGAGGACAGAATGATTGACATGTGAGCAAGTGAATGGGAGCCTTCATGGAGTTCTGACAAAACGTTGGTTAAACCCAGGCGAGGTAGAAACGGCTGTGCTTCTTCACTGAACTGTCCACCTGTGAGAGTTTGTGTGGTGTGTGTGCTCTGCCTCAGTTCACAGAGGAGAAGTTGGGCCAGGCGGAGAAGACTGAGTTGGACGCTCACTTTGAGAACCTGATGAGCCGCGCAGACTGCACCAAACACTGGACAGAGAAAATCTACCGACAGACTGAGGTCCTGCTGCAGCCCAACCCAAGTATGACATCAATATAGCAACCCTACCATTAGAGCTGGAAACAGTATTCTTTAGTACATATTATCAAGCAGAACTACTGCTAGGTAATTGTTTTCATAATTATAAGTTAGATGACAGATGTTAAAAGCAACATAAGGGAATTGTTAGCTCATATATACAACCTACTGTAAATGGAGGGTAATGATTTTATTATAAAGAGATACATTATCAGATATTGTCAAACATTGGCACACTGATGGGAAAATGAAACAACATTTAGACCATGGTTATGGCTCACCCCAAAAGTCAGGAGCATTTGTATTTGTATGTGAGACATAGCTTTGTGATAGTTCAGGAGCTAATGTTGGAGTTTGTAGCACATTTATTTATTTCAGACTACCCAATGAATGTTTCATTTCTTTTTGCCGTCAGTGTAATTAATTAAGCTGTACAGTTAGACAATACTATAGTATCTGATCTAGACATTGCAATACCTTTTTATAAAATTGATTAAAGGACCACACTGGTGGCACAGCATGTTACTACAAATGAGGTATGATGAGCATAACCTGTGCAGCAAAGTGGTCCTGCTAAAAAAAAAAAAGCCTGCCAGTTCAGTTACATTTTTACTACATGACCTGAAGGCAGATAAGGCATCATGTCCCACTTGACTAACATGCACAGTTCTTCTTATAGGATTACTAGTATTGTGGATGAATACAGAGCACTGAGCTGCTGTAAACAGCTGCCCTTCTCTATCCTACCTATCTCTGCAGGACAGGTATAGAGGAGTATTGGCCTCTCTTATCTTCAGCACATTTGATAAGTTTGAGGTTTGCCCAAACTGTAAAATGTTTCATTTGAGATGAAGTCTACTTTTTGTAGCATTTGCTAACATCACTGGCTTTGTCAGCAGAGATTATATGTGCTTGGTGGAGTTTTCTTGTAATCAAACAAAAGTTATGTTTTTCAATATTTAAAAGTATGCATTGTTTAGTCCGTCATTACTATTTACCAGTCTTTCTCCACTGCCTTTATTGGTGCATTGCTGCGCTTCTCTGCGCACTACTGCCACCAACTGTACATCAGCAGAATAGCATGAAAGTTGTAGCAGGAATATGCCTCACGTCAAGTGCGTGTGTGTTTGCATGCACACAGTGCTAACAAAACAGGGACTTAAAGAGGTGGTATTATGCTTTTTAGCCTTTTCCCTCTCCTTTATTGAGTTATATATCTTTTTTGTGCATGTAATAGGTTTGCAAAGTGAAAAACCCCCAAGTCCACCCCAAAGGGAGTTCCCATCTCCACAGAAAACACTGCTCTGAACTGCCTGAAAACAGCTCGTTTGTAGTCCAGTCGTTTCCCTTTGATCCCTGTGACGACACAGCAAAATGCGCGTCATAACGCTCGCCAAGCGGCTAGTCCAACACACCCTCAAAAACACCAGTGAAAAAACACTGAGCTGCAGCACACAGTGACAAGACATCCGCCTGCTAGCTACACTTGCTACCCTCCAGGCAGTCAGCGGACATAAAGTTGTTATTGTGATGTAGAGACAGAGCTCAGTTAAACTTTATGGATGAAAGATACTTTTGTTACAGATTAATAACTCACCACTCTGAAACTCTTGCTCCAGCCTATGCTGCGAAGCCGGTAAGGGGATATACAGCTGAACCAAAGCCGTGTTTACCGGCTTCTCACGACCTGCCCTACTCTGCTTCTGATTGGCTAGTAGTCCTTAACTAGGAACTGCGCATGTGCAGCTCCCAACAAAGATCATGTAGATGCAAGGCGCCTCACTCCATAAAACGAAGCCTTCAACACAGGGTGAAAAGAGGAGCTGCAGCAATGTGCAGTATGACAAAAATATGGTGTTTTTTGAAAATGAAACCATGTAAACCTGTTCTGGTACAACCCCTAAATAAGATTTTGAACCTGAAAATGAGCATAATATGACCTCTTTAACTGTAAAAGCATTGCTCCATAGCACTAGTCGTCAAAAACTCCAAGGGTACTTTTAAAATGGGGCCAGCTTGCAAGTTCTACTTTGACAAAAAGGATAAAGCTAAATGAAATTTGTAGTTAAAAAGCTGAAACATGCAAAACCACTGGTATGGTCCTTACAGTAATACAAAAAGACTGATGCTAATAATATTTCTTTCTGAATAGGCACTGTAACTCACATGGCCTTCTACCAGATGTTAAGCAGTGCAGTTGTGAAAAACTGTGCAAGAAGGTTGTATCAGCATATTTGCAATGACACTTCAGTCCAGAGGTCAAAGACACTGTACATACCATAGCTTAGTAACATTATTTTTAGGTTTATAGTGATATGGAATTATAACATGGAGATTAGGGAGCTCTAACGTATGACTTTTTGATTCTCCATGCTACAGTTGATCACACTGGTGAGTATTCTGCCTCCCTACTAGTGCCCTGCTGTGAAAACCTTTCATGCCATTGAACTATCAGTACAGTGAAGTAGCTGATGAACATTAAAATGACCAAATCCGTACATGATTGGTTGGGATTGAAATCAAAGTTGGCAGCAAAATACATTTTTAATGCACAACGACTCAAAGCATCAGGTTGACTTCAGTGCTGACCATGACCAGCAGGACATCACTAAGGATGAGTCGTATTTTGGCACACAGCTGATTATGAGTCAGCACAGTATGTGTGTATATGGGTGAATGGTTAGGCTGTGCTACATGAGAATCCCTGAGGGTTTCTGTGAGAGCCGAAGTCCTGCCCCTTTTTCATTTTAGTCTGTGTTTCACTGGGCTCCGCCGGACAAAGTGTTTTTTTTCCTCATCCGTCTTTCTCTGAAGCTGAAACATGATATTGGGGTGTTCTGTCCATATTCTAAGAAAAAAGAAAAGACCGTCTACTACTATTCATGCTTGTCTCATTAGAGTGCTTGTTAGCATTTGTTAGTGTTACATTCAGGCTTAATTGAGTCTGAACAGGATATGTATGCAGTGTAGAGACTCCTCACTCTTCCCCGCTCCCAAGGTGATTAGTTTAGATCAAAGTTCACATTTGCACAGTTATTATTATTAGCAAAATGAGCCTTAGGGTGAGTATTGCCAAATTATAATTTCAAATACGGTATATAAAGTTGGGGGACTTGTAACAGGCAGATTATTTTAAAAAGCGGTCCAAAATCAATCAGCATTGGTACAAACATCCTGCCTCTTTGTCCCTGGTATGTGTCGAGCTCCAAAAACACTGCATCCTACATTTCCCATTGTACAACAGTTTTCACATTTTGTGCAGTACTCTACGTGACTAGTAAATTGAAGCATGTGGAAGTTTAGCAGAACACACTGGGATATACATATGGCTCAGTCGAGTTTAGACACTTTGTTCGTTTCATTAAATTACCACATAATGAACAAATGGGTTGGATGAACCGTAGAGCATTACATTTACAATCAAATAAGTGTAAAAAAAAAAAAAAAGAGAGAGAGAGAGAGACACACATTCAAGAGCTGCAAGGAGTTATGCAGTTAATAAATCAATAAAATTGAGTTAACATAAAAGAGACCAAATGTGATCCTGTCTGATCAGCGTTTTACAGGAGGTGATGTATTTCTCAAATGATTTAGAAGTCTCATTAAGACGAATGCATTTTAAAAAATACAAATACTTTATATAACCACATGTGGAGGTTTTGCCATAACTGCATAGTGTTAGTACATTAATTCTAATCTTCTGACTATGCCTGCCTGTAAGTAGATCTCAAACAATATCTCTCAAACTAGTTTGCAGTACATAATGTTGTGGAATAACTCAACGGTCTTCACTCAAATGTGCCACAAACCCTCACGAACATTCTAGTACTTTACTGTCTTTGTTAAAATGTCCTTTTTGAAAATACAATAGTTTAGCTTAGAATATGGACAGAAGCCCACACATATGATAATATTTCACTTTTGCGGAAAGAATGACTATAAGGGATTACATGTAGCAGTTAAAGCAAATGGAACAGAAGAAGATAATCTAGAAATAGAACAGGATTTGAGATTGTTTTTACTTTTGGGAATTTGCCTCCTCATGTTTTACCATTTTTACATAGTTCTTACTCATCTCATCATCTCCTACTAGTTGATAGCAACCTGTAAAAGTGTGTAGTTATGCCTGTGTTTGTGGAGTATGTAAACCATATTTAAAGAAATAGTTTGGGCTCTTGAAGTGGGACTGTATGAGGTACTTAATCACAGTCAGTGTATTACCTGCAGTAGATAGCAGTCAGTGCATCCTCAGTTTGGAGAACCAGAGAGTTGTACCATCATGGAAGCTAAGCAATGTACTGCAGTAAATGTGGTCAGCAGCAAAATGCATTTTAGCCAACTAAATGAAGGCCCATTGAAGTTCAATTTCAAGTGTACTATATTTAGAATATTTTCAGTGCTGTACCTCGCGGCCAGACAGCCATTTCCTCTGGAACTACATTTTCTCAGGCGTAGAACTTCCATAGAGGTTTTGATTTCACTCTGTAACATTTTTGAGGCTGTAGTGTGTGGTGGTGTTTATTTACTGATTGCATTACAGGCAATAGACAAAATAACTAAAACTTTTATGATATGTGTTTCTGAAAAGGACATCAACAAAAATAACATCGGCCGATACTAAAATGTCAAAATCTGTATTAGTCTTAAAAGTCCATCATTGTTTGGGCTCTAATGTAAAATTGCAATGAGTCACAGTAAAAGTTTCCCTTTCACGCCGTTACAGACCGTGCATATTTTAAGCACAATTGAATTAAAGCAAAACTAGATCTGTTATAATAAATCTTTTAGGAATATACTAAGCATACTGCCGGACACATCATGGATTGGGTTATATTGCACAAAGAGCATGAGAATTTTGTTTTTGAACCTGGGCCCCGTTTCAGAAAGCAGGCTTAACAAACTCTGAACTTATCCCTGAGCTCTGAGTTGTCTGAGCCTGAGATGTAAAACTCAGAGTTTATGGTTCCAGAACAGCTGATCAGAATTAGTTCTATAAACTCTGACTATGTTGAACCTGATGGAAGCGCGTGCATGCATTTTTAATTGGGTGGAGCTATAAATTTTAATGCTTGCCAATGTGGAACATGATAGGCTATTTATGTTCAAACTGTAAAGTTTTAGATGTCTATTTTACATTAATAAAATCTTGTTGATTTTGTATTTAATGAAATGCTGCCAAAACACATTAAGACTGCAGCTTATAATAAAAAAAATCACTTTTAAATTATATTAATACGGTTCAGCTGCACCACAGTCATCCTCACTAAGAAATATTCACATCACATCCAGTTGATAACTTCGGTAGGAATGTTCCAATCAGTGCGACTACACTATGATTACTGATCATTGATCAGTTTTAGTTTAAACGGTGATTACTGAAGTAATGTAGCTCACGGTACGTGTTTCAGTGCTACTGTTGCCAACCTGACAGCTGCCTTGTGTCCACAGAATCATAGTGTTATAAAGAAGGACTGTGGCCTATAGCTTTTATTCTGTGCTGAGGATAAATCCACCATGTCCGGAGATAACATACACTGATGACAGAGTGATCATAAAAGCATGTTCAAGATCATGTTTGGGTAAAAAACTAATAGCCTATCTAACCAGGATTTCGATGTTTCTAAGGACGTAAATGTGTTCCGATATGTGCTTTGATATCCACCGTATGAATGAGGAAATTAAACGGTTTGTCAGACAGCCGCATCAGGCTCCGGAGGAGGGGAGGAGTCAAGAGAGAAACTGACCGTTGTCTAACTTATCCTGTCACAGCATCAGTTGCCGGAGTTACTGTTATAGGGTTTATCTGATCTCAGTCTCTGAAACAGAAAACCCAGAGTTTCCCTCATCTCGGGCTTAACATACTCAGAATTTTCACTAATCTAGCTTTCTGAAACAGGGCCATGATCATTTTCAGTGGGTACTTGTTTGCCATGACATGTAAGGAAAGACCTTTTCATCAGGTAATCCAGAGAAGAATACACAGGGTGAGCAGGGGTGGAAAGTAAATACATACAATTTAAAAGTATGATACTCTTTTGCTTCTTCTCTTTTCTCTCTGCTAAGTTTCATCATAAACTACTCAACAACAGTCTAGAAATGTATAGTTACACCAGTAGTTAGTTACATAGCAGTTACAGCAGTAACAACAGTAAAATGCTGCTTACAGGTAAACATATCAATAACACCACAAAAAAGGTAATTCTGCACAATGAACACCTGTACTTAAGTGCGTTGTGGTCTTGAAAAGGTGTATTTTTACATTGTTGTATAGATACTTCAACTTAATCCATTGATGTTTGACCACAAGGGGGCTGAAAAACATCAGCAAACAATTCCCTATTTTACATTCACCAGGAGTAACACCTGGTGCATAAGTCCAAGATTCACCCTCCTTTTACCTATGTTTTTATCTCCATTTATTGAGAAAAATAACTAGATGTGTATTTTATTAGAGGCTCTACTATGTTATATTCACCAGCCGCCCTATAATTGTGTCTGTCTGCTGTGCTGAGCAGTTAGTGTTCACTATGTTTATCAGAGTTTATATGCTGTGTACGAGTTGATGAGTGACTCAGACTAAACTATACATGTGAAATTATTATCATTAAATTAAAACAATGAGCTAAAAGAAGCGAAAAGTTTGATAGAACAGAGTTGAGTTTGAACTGACCACTGAGGGGTAGTGAATGAAACGTACATTCTTATTTTTGGGTATAGCTTTAATTTAATCAGCATGAGAAGTAAGTGTGCTTCTTTGTTTCCCCGCTGGGCCATAAATGAACTCTTTTTGGCTTTCTCTGCAGGTGCCAGAATTGAGGAGTTTCTCTATGAAAAGTTGGATAGGAAGGCACCTTCCAGAATTACCAATGGAGAGCTGCTTGGTCAGTATATGCAGGATGCAGCTAAGGAATTCGGTCCGGGAACTCCATATGGTGAGTATGCAGCCACGTAAAAAAAAAGTTTCAAGGGGTTCAAAATTTAATGGATCAGGAAAAACATGTTAACACAAGGTGTAAATGCATGCAGAACGCATTGCAGTTGGAATGCTATCGGATTAGCCTGGCACCCTACATAACAATTTGAAAGGTCACCTAACCTAGGGCCCTATGAATTCCACGGACGGGAATCACGCAATTTAAGGATAAAAATGGAATCAACTGTAAAATGCGGAATATCGTGAAATCTGCCAAAATGTGGATGCTATTTATAAAATTGGGACTTTGCCTAGCTTATAGGCGCACTTTTCATAGCACTTAAGCCAAATGAACAGAAAAATCTCTGCTGCTATGTTTTAGTGTCAATTACGGGCATTGCTTCTTTCCTCTGCTCTCTGTATTTCACAGAGGGCTGGGCTCATTGCACACACATACACCGTCATATTGAAGTGGGCGTGTTAGCAAGAGCTCATCACTAATAACTTAATGTAGGACATTCACATGTACTGCAACAATCAATTAATTGTGAATTTCCCCCTATTAAATAGTATTATAGTATTTTAATATGCTGCTGTTGCAATACATGTATTGTCCATGTATGTATGTTCACATACATTTGAATATTTCTATATACATATTTGCATGATACATCAAATGTATTGATATTGATTACATTTTAAATATGTTCTTATTGAATTGTTTAAATTTGATTCATCCACTACGTGATTACACACTCTTTCTGATGACAAAATGTGCTTAAATTGTAAAACACAGAGTTCAGAAAAATCTCAACAGAAAACACGATTTGGGAAAAATTAAAATGGATTTCATTGGGCCCTACCTAACCTAACGCCTCCTCCTGTAGTCTGAAGCGGCCCATCAAAAAGCTGATGTAGCTTTTGTTGAAATATTTTACCATGCTCTTTTCTTTTTGATTTTCCCAGCTAGATAACTTGTTTACTCTTTTGTTTCTGGTTCTTGTTTTTCTAATATTTTGTCCCCCCCCCCCATTTTAATCAGTGATCATAGACTAAATATACAGTAAATATTAACACCTGTCATCATAACATATTTCAACAAACTACAGCCTTCAAAATGACCACGCAGCAACAGTTTCAACAAACAAACCTTCATGAAGGTAAAATGTATAGCGGTCGTATCTATTAGTTTTAGCGAGGTCTACCTAATGAACTACAATGACATAGACAAGTTTAGACATATTTCCCCTAAATTCAGCTGGACAGTCGTTTCATAAAACAATATGGGGTATGTGCAGTTTATATTGAGGAAAAATATACTGGTGTCTGAATCCAATGTGGAGAACTAGCTTTATTCTGTATATGCGTGAAAATTGTTGTCTACATTGGTAATGAAAATCCCTTTGCGTTATTTGATTGCTCTCTCCCTTTTCTCTCATTTTCACCCACAGGCGAATACAGATATATGTCAGGCCAATAAATCAGCTCCCACCCTGTCTGTGGTAAAACTAAAGATCAATAGTCTTAACGAGCTCAAATGCACTCCTCGTGATGCTGCTGCAGCAGTATTCAGGGCATCTGTACAGATGTACTTGGTAAAATCCATTGCTCAGTGGCCTGGTCCAGAATCAGATTTATGTAAGAGTTTGGCAACCCTGGTGGTAGCTTATCGTCTTTGCTGCGTCCCCTACAGGGGTTCTTTGGATTTTCGAGTTCTAAAACATCCCAGAATATGTCTATCAGTGTCACTGTCTGTTTAGTCTGTTTTCATTTAATGCTGAAACTGCTCTTTTCCCGTAAACAAGATTTTTCATCTTAAGCTGTGGAAGTAAATTGTTTGGTTCATGTTAAATATTTACAGACATTTTATCAGAGATGAAACTGCTTTCTCCCCATAATTTTAGAGAGTCCTCACCAGGGTCTGAAATTCACTGCCTGCCATTGTGGCAGGGATGTCTTTTTTTCTTTGTCTGCCACTTTTAAAATACACTAAATGAAGGACTAACATTCAACTAATTTAAGCATAATTTAATCCAAATAAGTTGTCAGTCAATGGTCAGTAAATTTACACAAAATCCTTACAGGCATGTTTGCATGCACAAAGGACCCATATCTTTAAATACAAAACAATCACTCCACCTTACTTAACAATCATTAACAACCAGGTATTTCAATTGAAGAGGCACAGTCAATATATTATTATTACTGGATATATCATCGATGATAAGAAGGAAGCAGATTAGAAAGGGATAGAGTTAAATGAAATAATATCAGATAGGATCAGCAGGTACCGATGACAACATGTCATGAACAGATGACAACAAACATGAAGTTTACCACTGTCTATTATACAGTCAATGCTCAATACAAACCCCACTGTTAAACCACCAATGAATGTGTCCTTATCTCAGATCAAATCTCCACAAGAGTCTGTATCTCAGCAAAAAACAACCTCTGGATCCTACCATACAAAAACAATTTACCTGCATTTGGCAGGTACTAATTTTAGACCCTGGTCCTAACTGCCACCAAATTGGAGTTTAATGCACAAAGGATGAGTTCACCTAAATTACGTTAGATCATTTTGGTATCATTTCCTCATGTCCTTAGATATCCATCTTGCAGATTTCTGCCACACCCCACTACCATGAAGATGTGTGGAATTTTGTTTGTGTTTGAAACGTCTCTTACCAAAAACAGTGTCTGGAGTAGTCTAGAGATGTCCATGGACTTCACTGTAAACAGTTTTCATTGGAACTGCTGACACATTGACACATTCAAAGTAGCAGTCCCTATGAAATCTATCCATGGTGTGTTTATGGGTAGAGGTCGGCCTTTGACATGTGAAAACTAAATTGTGTCATTATCTGTTAAAAAACTATAAATATAGGAACATTTAAAAAAAAAAAAAAAAAAAAAAGTTCTCTGACTATTGTAATTAAAAAACATTCCTCTGAAGCTCAATTCTGAGGTTTTTCGGTAAATAGTTTTCTAATAAATATAGCAACTTCTGATCAACCATACCAATTTCACGCTTAAACTTCTGCCCTGCCTATTCCGAGTACAGCTATAGATACAGATAATTTAATTTATAATAATATTTATAATTTAAACAGATACAGATAGTGCAGTACTCACTCATCCCTAGTGAATACACACTTTTGTGTTAATGGCCAGTGCAAATCATTAATACTAAATGAAATAAACATCACTAGATGGCATAAATCTATTATAATGAAATTCAGTAATCTTTCATATAGATGAAAAATAATTGAAAGAACTTTAATGGTCCCATTGTTCCACAAAAAAAAACAAATACCGAAAAAAGACTCAACACCATTCACATATCCTTTCTTAAACCTCCTCGTGAATTGTCACTTCTGAAAAGTTCAGACAAACATGATTTGTCTGTATTTTGTGTTGTTTTTGCAAAGCTGCAGAACAGACAGACAGTTCAAAGCATATTTCTCTTCAGGGACAATAAAAGTATATCTTATGTTGAGAAACATGCCACCTACTGTAAAAAGGCCTTCTCAAATCTCTGTTTATAAAACTCTGTTTGTGATGAGTGAGTAGTGGGATAATAGACTGTATCTAAGAAATGGACGTAGTCATCGTGACGTCACCCGTTGGTTTGTGGACTGTGGTTTTGAAGCCTCCAGTTTGGCCGTTAGGCCATGTTGAGTTTTTGCAACCAGCGGCACCGGATGTGACCATATTTGGATGAGACGGTGGAGCTAACGGCCATGTGCGGAGCTAGCTAGCTTGCTTAGCTAGGTGCATCTGTAATTCATGTTAACTGTCATTTTAACAGGGCTGACAATTTTGTCTAGCGAACAACAGGCTTAAAACTAAATGTACTCACCAGAGAAAGTGAAGAGCCAACTCTTAAGCTTTTCCAACAGTGCTGGTTAAATTTGCACAGTGAGTCACTCTAGCCTGATTGACAGGTCGCCATGGTAACAATTTGTCAATCCTAGATAATCCCGCCCTGGAGCATACTCTGCTTTATGGTCTATTTTCCCCTAAACAGGACCAAAATTTACTAAATGAAAATCATGTTGTATTGAAGAAGACATTCAACTAGTGATTGAGACCATAAACTCATTGGGAAAGTGTTTGCTGAGGTAATTATTCAGCTGAGAAGTAGGGTCATTTTACCATTTTTTATAATGGAGCTAGTCTTCTTTTTGCAACCAGAAGAGTCGCCCCCTGCTGGCTGTTCAATAGAATGCAGATTTAAGGGACTTCTGCGTTGGATTCATGTCTCAGACCAGAAGCTTCCCACTTGAGTGGGATAAATGTCATTGTAAGTAGAACTGAATTTATATAGCACCTTTTGTTACAAAGAAATTCTCCTACCTCGATCCCTCTGTTTGCTCAGAGATTTTGCACGGGGGACAGAAGCTCATACACATACACCCACATATAAATACAACACACAAACGACCACTGAAAGCATTCAGCAACCAGACACCACCCAGAGCACACCATTGGAGTGTTTCTTTTTTTCAATGTTTTTTGAAACAGTTAACAGACTCAGCTGATCAAATGGGAGGTGGGGGGGGGGATTGTTCCAGACTCTTGTGCAAGGACTGCTTTCGCTGTGTAGTGAAAACCAGTACCTAAATGAAAGTGTGATGAATCATGACAGAAACCAAACAAAAAGCACAGAGCTGACACTTGATGCTTAACTTACACAGCTGCCTTCTTCTAAACGGGGTCTTTCCCGTCAGTCCCGTTCAGCGCAGGTGGCACATGTATAATTGGTGTAGCCGTCATTTCCTAGCCATACTATTTATATAGATGAACAGTGAGAATATACCTTCCTAGGACTCTGAAACGGAAGCAGTTAAGTTAATCAGCCGTCATCAATTTTGTTATTTATACCAGTGCTTTTTCTGTCACATGGCTGTATTTTGTGAGTGAGAGAAAGCCGCAGCATGTTCAGTCAACCAGTCATCAGCCAGATGAAAATTTTAGCTGTGATTGTGCGTAGCAGTGTCCCTGGCAATCAGTTACTAATCTCCATTGTTACCTAGGTGGCTAGCCTTGGTTTTTGCTCTATTCTGTACAATATTAATTAGTGATGGTAGTGTTGGTTGAGCAGACTGATGTATTGATACAGTGAACTGAACATAAGGTTTATGCTTAGTCGCCCAGTTTCACAAGAATGGCACAGCTTTTTAAACTAAAACACAACAGTGCATGTATGCATCTGTCTTGGTGTGTGTATATAGAGTTTTACCTGAGCTGAATTCATCTGGTCCCAGGATGGCGCCCTGTTGATGTGTATAGTCAGGGGCGGTGTTTGAAATCATGTCTCGTTCATGCACTCAATACAAATTGTACTATTATAAAATAGACTTTCAGTAGTTGACTCTATAATGAGCAGATGTCAGACACTTTTGAATCATGATCACTGACAAGTGTAGAGTCATACAACAGTAAAATACAAAAGAACAATTTAATTCATACAGTTAAATAAAGAAAATCTTCAAGGAAAATACTCTCTCTGTGCTTTGAGGTTGGTCTAGATGGGATGTCTCTTGGAGCTAAATCATACGACTCGTAGTTGATATGTTGTTCAATAGCCTAATTTTACGTAATATTCATACTGGTTGAAATAAACAATTTGATGGGTAGCCTATTTCCCATCTTTGCTGAGCAAGTGCTTTGTGGGAAAGGAATTAAAGGTCTGTCCTATGCAGACAACTGTCCCAAATATACATACCATTATATTAGCAGGGTGAGTTCAGTGATGAAGGAAATAAAAGCCCAGGCTATTAATTGAAGTTTTGCGTTAGTTTGAACTAAAGTATGAGCTTGCACAAGCACCTAAAGGAACTGACTCACTGATAGCCAGAAAGTCTGCAAGCACTTCCCTTGTTGTTGACTGAAAAGTTGATAAAATGAATATTCTGGATTGTTGCATTTGGCTTGTTAATTATGTACATAACTGGGTACCATGCAGTCATTTTCCTGTAAATTCAAAATAAACATAGTTGCTATGAGCAATAAATGACCATTATTCAATGAATGGAAAATTTACCCAACTGTTCAAGATGGGAATCAGTGTATTCTTTGTTTCTCCTACTTATGTTGAATTTTGTTACAGACATTTGGGCAGCCCCCTGTGATCCTGTTTTGTGAGTAACATTTAAAGAATGCCAACACTCATTCACGACAGGGGAATTCCTGTGCTCTTTGTGTGCCGTTGCTATGCCACACTAACTTAGCTGCAGGCTTCCTATTACTCATGCAGTGTAGATTGCAACGAGTTCCTTTAACACTTATGATGGAAATATATTTAGGTAAACATAAAGACACAGAACATATCAAAAGTCCACGTTTATCGCAAAATATGCAAAAATACACATTACAGCCAATTAAATGGTTGTAAAAGAGATTGCAAGAAAACCATATCAGGTAACTCTTTAATTCAAACTTCAAGAAAAAATGCGTGACTGTTGAAATTTATCTAAAAACAAAAACATCTAGGCTTTCTTCTGCCCAGAGAAAGTGGTTTTATATTTTGACAAAAAATGTTTTCTTTATGCACTTGTTCAAAATTGTGCATGTTTTTGATCAAATTTAGGTAACAGATGCAGAGGTAAATATTTGACCTCTGCAGACATTACCTCAAGACTAGTGCTCAAAATGTTACCTCTGAGTCTGTAAAAAGAGCCTATGTATTTTAATCTTAGACTCTAGAAATGTATCTAAATTTGAAGTGCAAGACAAAGTAGTTTTGGCACATGGTGTTGCGTAATGTGACGGTCATGGCACATCAGACAGAAGAAATAGTCAAGGTATGGTAGCCAGGTGCCGATTCCGGGTTTGACAACTAAACTGTACCTACAGAAAACAGGTTAAGGCCTGGGACAAGTGTGAAGTTTGAAATGAAGACATTGTGGAGAATGGATCTTATCTGTTTATTGTAGGGAATACGCTGATTGAGGTGGGAGAGTGTGAGAGAAGATTAGGAGCGGCAGAGAGGGAGTTCCTCCAGACGTCAACCATCAGCTTTCTTACCCCCCTCAGGAACTTTCTAGAAGGAGACTGGAGGACCATTTCAGTGAGTCTGAAACACCACATCCATACGACTACCAGTAGAAAGGCCATTTACTATAGTCATTCTACTGGTTCAATAGCATTCTTAGGGAATAAATAAATTTAATAAAATTGTCAGGGACAATGCATATTAATCAACATTGATATCAATCAACACACAAACAATCACAAAAATGTTTGTGTGTGTTGTCAATTATATCCTATTATTATTATTATCCTAGAATGAATGAAAATCGGCAGGTCAGACAATTGCAAAAGAAAATTGCTAATCTATTATAATACATAACCTACTCTGTCAAAATATGAATTTCACAGTTTCCACCCCACTAGTTAAAAGGTGAACTTCACCACCAAAGGTCAGCATTGATGCTTTTCTCTTGTCCTCCGCTATCTTCTACACGTATTTGGAATAGCCTGCTTCAAGCCATGCCAAGCCATGGATGTACTGTGCCAGCTTGAATGATTGCAGTTGCTCACAGCTCAGATCAGCTGATCCCTGACTGTATCATTGTGTGTGCTTCAGAAAGAACGGCGTCTTTTGGAGAATCTTCGGCTGGACCTGGATGCCTGTAAAACACGTCTGAAGAAGGCCAAGGTGGCTGAGTCTAAGGCTGCGGTGAGTCAGTCCCTTCCACCCCACAGCCCCACTCCATAATCATTCTAATGTAATATAACTTTTGGTGGTGCCGGCACTGACCATGACTAACTGTCTATTTATTCATAACCTTTGCAGTGCGAGGGTGAAGTGAGTATTAAAAACATTTTTAAAGACTGAGTATGATGCGCACGTTGGGTTGTTTTTCCCGTCTCACTTGTTTTCAATGAATTTTCTGTCCCATTCAGTTATTGGTGGCAAGAAACTATTAGTCATTGGTAAATAAATAAAAAGCAAAGCAGTGGACTGAAAAACAACTTTGACCTGATGCTGGGTCTTTGCAGGGTTACATTGAGACGTGTGTGTGTGTGTGTGTGTGTGTATGTATGTATATATGTATATATGTGTGTATGTATGTATATATGTATGTATGTATATATGTGTGTATACACACACACACACACACACACACACACACACACACACACACACACACACACACACACACACACATAAACACACATAAACGTGATGGGAAATTAATGTGTAACTACACACCAAAAGACTGCTAGCTCACAGGAGGGCAAGATTGCACAGGATGACTACTGTAGGGGAAGTGGCATCAACCCATGTAGACCTCCATGTTAAAAAAAAATATTTTCTCTACAGTATAGCTAATGTACCCCTTCATGACATCTGTCCTGGGGGGAGAACTTACCTGTTTAAATGATATTAAGGCTTAGGGTTATGCCGAATTAGGGATGTGGCAACTCGGAGTGACATCTGGTTACCCTCTCAGGTGGTTCATTGCTCCATTCTAGTTCTTTTGGACCTCAGCGATGCATTTGATCACAACTTGCTCATTGGCAGACTGGAAAGGTGGACAGGAATCACTGATGTGGCCTTAAACTGGTTCAGGTCCTACCTATCTACCAGATAGTTCTCTGTGACTATGGCCAGCTCAGGTTAATCTCCCCTTAACTTGCTCTTGTTGGTCCCATTCTATTCTCAGTCTATATGCTCCCTCTCTGTACAATCATCCGAGATATAATGTCCAGTTCCACTGTTACGTAGATGAGACAGCTCTAGATCCCAATCAGACCCAGTGACCAGTCTAACATTGCAACCTTTCACAAGTGCTTTGCTGAAATAAAGTACTGGATGTTCCACACCTTAATACAATTAAACCTTACAAAATCTGCCCGTTTCTTTTAGGATTGATTTCAAAATTATGGAATGCCAGGAAGGGTTAGCCCCTTCAAATATCTCTGAGCTATTATCCCCCTATGAGCTAGGATCCAGACTGGGATCCTCTGGTTGGGCACTGCTAGCCACTCCAAGGTTTAGGCTAAAAACTAATGGAGAAGGGGCCTTTGCTGTCAGGGCCCCTACACTCTGGAACAGTCTAACAGAGGAGCTCAGCTCGCAGAGTCCGTTCCTGGTTTTATTTTACTTCTTAAGACGCATTTTTACAAAAAGCTTTTACTGAGTGATCCCTATTTTATTATTCTATTTTATTTTTGGCCATATTGACTTGTTTATGTGTTATATACTGATTGTCGTAAATCAGTGTGATGCCAATTTCTATCCTTATCTTTTTATTTTATTTTATTTTTAGCTCTTATTTTTTCTCGAGTTGTTTCTGCTTTTCTTGAAGCACGTTTTCACTGTCAGAATTTATAGTGTGACTTTTATCAGAACTTTTGTTTTCAGTATGATGATGACAAAGTCAGACTTCTGCAACTTGTATGCATGTTAGCATGTGCATGAAAAACTACTGCTGAATAGCCTGAAGCTTGCAATATCGATGAGTGTCCTATTTAAAGCGGATTAGCCAGATCAGTAAATTAGATTAGTCACTAGTTTCAGTAGACAGTGTTTACATACCATTGTGTTGCATCACATCTCTGCACCTTTCTTTTATCAGTTCAGATTGCAAAAGTGTGCTGGCAATTATTAACTGCAAACCATCTCTCCAGCTGCTCTTTTTAAAGAATGGATTGAAAAACTTTTAACCAATTTTAAATTAAACAGGTAACATTAAACTCAAGTTTTTGAGACCTTTTGTCTGTAGGAACCTCCAAATTAGAGGTGGACCACGTGACTAACGCAAATTTGATTTTAATAAATGTCATACATTAATATTTTGTTGTAATATCTAGTACATTAATATATTTGAAAAACTGAATTATCAACCGCTGATTCTAATGCACAGATTGACAATTTCATAGTAACTTGTGCTGTCTTGTAGCTTTAAGCGTAACTCATCAAGATCATCATCATTTGTTTCTGCTGTGCTTTCTGATTGCTTTGTATGGTTGCCGTGTAAACATCGATGTCACAATAGTATAAATGTTAAATAACCTTATTGTTTCTGCAGATGGCGCCAGATTTTCAGGAGACCAGACCCCGCAACTATGTACTTTCGGCAAGTGCCTCTGCGGTAAGGTGACAATTCTGTTTGACATGACCAAACTGGACTGTACAATCATCACTAAAAAATAATGTAACCTTGTCACGTTCCATGTTCAATCAGAAACAGAGGGTTTTTTAAACAGAAGTTTCTATACTGAGGCTAGTAGTGGATGGGAAAATCCCTTTTTATTATAGTTCATCAAAAGGCCGTAATGACCTTATGTACTTGTGCTGTATCATACCAGTCACTTTTTAGTAGCGGGGAATCTGTATGTGATGATGAACAAGTTTGGTATTATGTAGTAATGATTAATGTTGGCATACCATTCATAGAAATGGTATGCACAGTCTGTTACTCATTAACTCTGCTTAGACTCAGTACTTTTCATTGCTTGAGGCGGGGTATAAGCACATCTTTCAGCACTGAAGCTTGATTGAACTTTTCAGGGCATACATGGATCCATGGCAGGTAAATAGTACATAGTTAAATTCCTCTATACATGAAAGTAGAGTGATAATAAGACTTTAGGAAAAAAAAGACAGACTTATAATAATAATGTTAAAAGTAGAAAATATAGGTGCTGGTCATAATTAGAATATCATCAAAAAGTTGATTTATTTCAGTAATTCCATTCAAAAAGTGAAACTTGGATATTATATACATTCATTACACACAGACTGATATATTTCAAATGTTTATTTCATTTAATTGTGATGATTATAACTGACAACTAATGAAAACCCCAAATTCAGTATCTCCGAAAATTAGAATATTACTTAAGACCAATACAAAAAAAGGATTTTTAGAAATGTTGGCCAACTCAAAAGTATGAACATGAAAAGTATGAGCATTTACAGCACTCAATACTTAGTTGGGGCTCCTTTTGCCTGAATTACTGCAGCAATGGGCGTGGCATGGAGTCCATCAGTCTGTAGCATTGCTCAGGTGTTATGAGAGCCCAGGTTGCTCTGATAGTGGCGTATCGCATCTTCCTCTTCACAATACCCCATAGATTTTCTATAGGGTTCAGGTCAGGCGAGTTTGTGGGCCAATTAAGAACAGGGATACCATGGTCCTTAAACCAGGTACTGGTAGCTTTGGCACTGTGTGCAGGTGCCATGTCCTGTTGGAAAATGAAATCTGTATCTCCATAAAGTTGGTCAGCAGCAGGAAGCATGAAGTGCTCTAAAACCTCCTGGTAGACGGCTGCATTGACCTTGGACCTCAGAAAACACAGTGGACCAACACCAGCAGATGACATGGCACCCCAAACCATCACTGACTGTGGAAACTTTACACTGGACTTCAAGCAACATGGATTCTGTGCCTCTCCTCTCTTCCTCCAGACTCTGGGACCTTGATTTCCAAAGGAAATGCAAAATTTACTTTCATCAGAGAACATAACTTTGGACCACTCAGCAGCAGTCCAGTCCTTTTTGTCTTTAGCCCAGGCGAGACGCCTCTGACGCTGTGTCTTGTTCAAGAGTGGCTTGACACAAGGAATGCGACAGCTGAAACCCATGTCTTGCATACGTCTGTGCGTGGTGGTTCTTGAAGCACTGACTCCAGCTGCAGTCCACTCTCCACATCTCCCCCACATTTTTGAATGGGTTTTGTTTCACAATCCTCTCCAGAGTGCGGTTATCTCTATTGCTTGTACACTTTTTTCTACCACATCTTTTCCTTCCCTTCGCCTCTCTATTGTCAATGTGCTTGGACACAGAGCTGTGTGAACAGCCAGCCTCTTTAGCAATGACCTTTTGTTGTCTTTTGGACAGCTGTCAAGTCAGCAGTCTTCCCCATGATTGTGTAGCCTACAGAACTAGACTGAGAGACCATTTAAAGGCCTCTGCAGGTGTTTTGAGTTAATTAGCTGATTAGAGTGTGGCACCAGGTGTCTTCAATATTGAACCTTTTCACAATATTCTAATTTTCTGAGATTCTGATTTTGGGGTTTTCATTAGTTATCGGTTATAATCAAAATTAAAAGGAATGAACACTTGAAATATATCAGTCTGTGTGGAATGAATGTATACATTATACAACTTTCACTTTTTGAATGGAATTACTGAAATAAATGAACTTTTTGATGATATTCTAATTATATGACCAGCACCTTTAGATAAATAAAAATAATAATTTTTAAAAATTAAGTTAAATAGAATTCAAAATGTATCAATGAAACAAATTAATAAACAAAATTAAAAACATTAATAAATACAATTTACAGTTTAAAAAAAAAAAAAAAGAGGGTAAGAGAAAAGATTAACAATCAACTCGGGGTATATTGTTAAACATATACCCCGAGTTAACATTTCCTAAAACCACAACAAGAGTCTTACACAGTCTGGTCACCCATCAGAGACAATGTTTGAATACATATTTACCAACCCATACAAGAGAAAACAAGGTAAATAATTTTATAGACATACCTAGCATGCCCAGCACATTTCAGAGTTCTATATTATGGTTTAATATGAATACTAGAAGTCAGTATTAAGGAATATTGGGCAACTGTAATTTATCTACTACAATGAAGAAAGACCCCCATGTTTTCTTATATCTGGCTGATAAACCTCTCATTGAACACCTACTTCTTTCTAGTTTAATGAAATGAAGAATAGCTCTAATCCATAAAGAATGAGAAGGTGGGGTAGGGGATTTCCACTTCAATAGAAGTGTCCAGAATCAGACACCTCGCTAGAAGCGTAGGAAAGGCCAGGAAGAGACTCTAAGAACAGGTGTTAGGGCAGCTGGCAAAAAATGTTGTTACAGCACTTACTGAAATAATGCTAAAGATTTCTGTCCAATTACTGCAGAGAGGGTAACATACCTTCTTTAAATCTTGTTTTGGGTACACAGCAAAATAGTTGGCACAGTTACTGGAGAATTGAACATTAAAGAAAAGCAGTATGTCACTACCCTCTGGAAAATTTCAAGTCTGTTTCAGCTCTGACCACTAGCAATGTCACTGATGCATGTGTGCTTTGTTGCACCTAACATCCAACAATGTTGTCACATGGTCATTGAGTTCACCTGGACATTACCGCAGCAAGGTGAGAAGTTAAACCCCTTGATGTCAGGAGATTTGGCATAGCTAGGACATGAGTATAGTAACAGGATGTTCGGGGGTCATATCAATATTTATATAGCCCATTATCACAAATTACACATTTCTGAATGTTGAAACAGAAAGCCAAAACTAGTTTTGAGGTCGAAACTGACTGTTCTGATTATTTATTCTGTTCTGGTTATCTTTTCAAACTTTTTAAATAAGAAAAGAATCAGCTTTGTCATGAGTGACCTTTTAGCAATGAAAATTACACATTGCGGTCTCAGCACTGACTATATATTTTGGAAAAATGCAGCTGCGTACTTCATTTTAGATGCACAGATAAAAAGGAATCCACCTTAGAAATATTTAACATTTCTCAGATGGTCAAAAATCAAATGACAAAAACCTTTTTAGCCAGCATAAATTCTTTCTCAAGCCCGAAAAACACATGAGCATAAGGAAGCAAAGTGACCACAGCTACAATGGCATTTGTGAATATCAGACGAGCCAGCCTACATTTACTCCAGCCTTAACCATCAACATACATTCCTCAAAAGCAAGTGTTTCAGGGAGTAAACTAAAAGTTTATTAATTAGTGGTTTAATGGTTGTACATCATGCTTGTGAAGGCCTTCTGGTATATCCATGTTGTAACCTTCTCATTTCTTCTTTTGTTGTACGCTTTGGCCACTCAGCTTTGGAGTGAAGAAGTGGAAAAAGTAAGTACAGCTATGTTGTGGTTGTGAATTGTCCTGGCTGGTCTCCAGGATAAAGGCCCTCAGTATGATCTAAATAAATAAATGATCTAGCCCATACCATGTATTGTCAGACCACATCTAACAGGAAAAGTGTTTGTACCCGTTTCAATTAGCCACGCACAATTCCCGACACAATGGATTAAAATTGCTACAACACACACAAACACTTTACTAAGTGGTGTTTCTGAAATTGTGACAGTCTCACGTAGGTGGGATTCGTCGGATATGTCTTTATTTATTAATTTCTTTAATGAATATAACGTCAATTTCATCAACAAAAAATACGTGTTGGCAGCAGGCTAATCCAATAAGGGCATAAAATAATGTGCAAAATGCCAAAAATGTAGATAGAGCAGAATATTTTGTTATATTTTTTCAATACTTTTGGACTTTACAACGCGCTGGAGTAATTGAAAATTTTTGGACTTGGAAACAATCCTACGCAGCCACCACAGGAATCAAATTCCACAAATAGTATAATACTAATTATACCAGTGAACGCCAATCTGTATCTGCAACTGTGCAGAAATATCGAGTTTAAGGGAATGAATAGCAGGCAAAAACAAAAAAGAAAGCGGTTGATTTAAGTTTTGAATGAAGCTTTGTGATTATTTGTTACAGCCCTACTGACGAGCACTTCTTTTCCTTCTTTTTTCTTTTCCACTCTATGGACCCATAACTCCTCCAATGTCCTGCACATAGTACAGTGTAGAAACAATTCAGTAATACCAAACTGAATACCAAACAACTAAAATCTTCCCCTTACGAATGCTCTTTGGTAAAAATCACATTACATGTGTGTCCTATAAGGGGTTCTGGGGCATGAATAGAACAGTTAAATCACCAGTCCTCTATTGTTAACATATTATTATCAGTCTTTATTTTTAAGTATGTCTACAGATTAAAGCCTGGACTTTAGATGTGGCAAGCATTCTGAGGGATATGAAGGAATGATGTCACTAATATCTCTGTTGTTGTTTCAGGCTGAACATGAACTCCGAGTGGCCCAAACAGAGTTTGACCGGCAAGCCGAGGTTACTCGGCTACTTTTGGAGGGCATCAGTAGTACACATGTATGTCAGCCACACCCCCTTCACCACATATCTCTCTCTCTCTCTCTCTCTCTCTCTCTCTCTCTCTCTCTCTCTCTCTCTCTCTCTTCTCTCTCTCTCTCTCTCTCTCCTCTCTCTCTTCTGTCTCTCTCTCTCTCTCGTCTCCTCTCTCTCTCTCTCTCTCTCTCTCTCTCTCTCTCCTCTCTCTCTTCTCTCTCTCTGTCTGTCTCAGGGGTTTTCTGCCGTTTGTGCCCATGAGAGGCCAAAGCATGAGGGATCAAAGATTCTCTTCATTTAATCGAGCTGTGAAAGCTTGT
>NC_060170.1:3375560-3431055 GCF_021292245.1 Micropterus dolomieu | reverse complement strand
GCGCTCTCTCTCGCTCTCTCTCGCTCTCTCTCTCTTTCTTCTCTCTCTCGCTCTCTCTCTCTTTCTCCTCTCTCTCTCTCTCTCTCTTTCTCCTCTCTCTCTCTCTCTTTCTCCTCTCTCTCTCTCTCTCTTTCTCCTCTCTCTCTTCTCTCTCTCTCCTCTCTCTCTCTTCTCTCTCTCCTCTCTCTCTCTTCTCTCTCTCCTCTCTCTCTCTCCTCTCTCTCTCTCTCTTTCTCCTCTCTCTCTCTCTCTCTCTCTTTTCTCTCTCTCGCTCTCTCTCTCGCTCTCTCTCTCTCTCTCTCTTTTCTCTCTCTCTCTTCCAAGCTGCTTTTAGTCACTTTTATCTTTTCTTTTTGTCACATGTGGGTCATTAATAAGCTCTGAAGTCATATTCAGAAGTTTGCAGTGATTGCTCCATTTCACTGTGGTTTACATTGCAATTACATTTTATGTTAAGCTGTCAAATTAAATACTCTTTACATGTTTTTGTACTCAATGATATTTAGTTGAGGCAGAGTTAATAAATTACGCAAATTGAATAATAATTTTTAAAATGCTGTCAAACATACAATAAGGTTAATACAATAAACCGTTTATATGATAAATTATTTTCATGTGGCGTTTTTTTTAAATAAAATAATTGAGAATTTATCGGTATTTATTTTGCTGATATTATTCTGCTGATACCTCTTCAGAAAAAAAACAGATTTATATATATGTTAACCTGTTGCTCAGAAAGTGCCTGTTATGATGTTATGATTGTGGCTCTGGACATAACTTGTTTTAACTAGCTAGATAAAAGGTAATGCCCTGGCAGTGGCAAATAGCTTTGGTTTTATGTTTGATTTGATTACATTAATTAAGTTGAGATTTACAAGAAATCTTTTATTGCTACTGTGTAAAGGGAATACTGCTGGTAAAAAGCACCTTATTTGTTTAAAGTGTTTACAAACCAGATGTTATTGCACTTTTGTGTATATAGCAGTACATTTAAATTAAAAGTCTGCAATACACTAGTTTAGAATTCATTATTCAATTTTGGCATTAACAATGCGATTAATCAAAGAAAATCATGCGATTAATCACTTCTTTTGAAGATATGCTTAAAAATGTGTGTTGTTGTTGCTTGTCTGCAGGTGAACCACTTACGCTGCCTGCATGAGTTTGTGGAGGCCCAAGCAGCTTACTATAAGCAGTGTCATCTCCACATGCAAGAACTACAGAAAGAGCTGGGAAGGTGAGAACCAGATGGGAGATAACACAGGTAGACGCAGGTACTTTGCCATGCGTACCTGCGATATCCTATCTTGCAAATCTGATCTGCCAATTTTTTCTTAGCAAGTTGCCTCACCATGTATATTGATATCAGCAGTTGTATGCTACAGCTGTTTCTGTTGATCCGAGAACAGATTTTTACATGCACTACATGTTTAATACCATTTAATTTATGTAATCCAGGCAAGCTTTAAAGTTGCAAAGCAGTTATAATTTTATAATAATTTTGTTTTTAATTCTTGTATTAAAGGCAAGCGCAGTAACAGCAATTTGAAATGACAGAAATATTTAATGTAGTTTTAGGAATCAAATCATTCATTTAATTTAATTTATGACACAAATGACTAATTTATTCTGTTTGAAATTTACCAATTTCAGTTATATTAAATAAAATTTGTCAAGGAAAAAAATGCATTTTGTAATGTATCAGCTTTTAATGATGAGTCAATTCTTGATCATCAACATGCCTGATGATTGGCAGAGGAAAGTAGAAATTGCCCTTCTAGTTTAAGTTCACATTAGTTTTTTTTTTTGCACATTTGGTCCAGCAGAAGCAGAAGTTGTCTCCTACAGGTGACCCTGGGTACTGCAATGGATATTCTTACAACTCATGAGAGGCAATGTTGCTACCGATACCTGCTGGTGTAGCTAATAAACTGCTCTCACATTTACAGATCTTTGTGGTACAGAGTGGACAAAATTCCACAAATGCGTAAAAATCGAAGTCAAAAATGTAATGTGACCTGCAAATTGACAGGAAATGATCCGCAAATGTGCAAAAACTGTTTTGTGTATTAAAATACATCCACAAATGCATAAATAACACTTGTATGTGGAATTAAAATATGTGTATACAGAGTAAATTGTACATATTTACAAATTGCACTGTATTTTTGTGGATATGTATAATGTAAAAATAGATGTTTTGGGTAGTGAGATATTTGTGTATATTTTTTTACAGATGTCCGCAGTACACATTGGACAAATATAAAAATACATATTTGTAGATAATGAAATATTTGTGCATCATAGTACACATTTGTGGATTGTTTTCTGTGGGTTACAAATATTAAAGTCCAATAAAATCTTCCATAACGTACAGCCCACGGCGACCCATCCTTGAACCATTACAGAGCTCATTACGGTTGTGGAAGAAGCACTCGATTATTAATTTAACATGCCCTGAAGCGTACAGTATGAACATTGCGGTTGCTGCGGTGATTGCCATCCTCCGCGGTAGGCTTGACCAACAGCGCAGTATTTCAATTTTGCGGTTATCGCAACAGCCCTATTGTGAGGAGGCATAAATATAAATAATGTTACATTATGTTTAATGTGCCAGACATTACTTGTAATTGATATATTTATTGTTATGAATACTATATTAAAGGAAATAATTTTAATATAGGATATTTCTCCGTACCAGTCAGGTCCTCTGGAGGCCTGTCTGTTTTTGTTGTTTTTGGTTTTGTCAAATCATAACAATTCATTTTCCCTGTCTCATGCCCTCAGTTCTGATGAGGACGTGTGAGTATGGCTCATCTTCTTGTGTGCTGATGTGATTTATCTTTCTCTTAGTGCATATGTTCTAACCCATGTTCTAACATTTGCTGGCTTTCCAATTCTGTCCTGTAAGTTTGGTCCTGTGTGTTCACTTCTGCTGCTCTGCACCACCCAGACAACAATGTCATTTCCTGAGGAAGTGTCGTTACATTTGTTGAGCTGCTGTTTTCTTACTTTACTGTGTTTTGGCATGGCTGTCTAAGACCAAATGCATTTCTGGACAGAAGAGCTTTGTCCGTGGAACCATTTTTGTTAAATAAATGGAAAAAATCTAATTTTCAGTCAGCAATTTCATTAACTTACATATGTTCCAGTGTAGATGTAGTGGTATTTATTTTGTTATTTATGTAAGTTTTATTTTAGTGCAATGCAGGTGTGAAAAAAATGCTGTAAAATAAGAATGTTTTCACAAATAGACATGTTAATAGATTATATTAATCAATTAAAATTTGAAGTGAATGAAATCTAAAACAAATCAATATGCGGAGGGACCTCCCTTTGCCTTCAAAACAGCGTCAGTTCTTCTAGGTACACTTGAACGTAGTTTCTGAAGCAACTCAGCAGGTAGGTTGGCCCAAACATCTTGGAGAACCTCTGTCCGTCCTTCTGTGGATTTAGGCAGCCTCACTTGCTCTCTCTTCATGTAATCCCAGACAGACTGGATGATAGTGAGATCAGTGCTCTGTGGGGGACATACCATCACTTCCAGGACTCATTGTTTTTCTTAAATCTTCAAGATAGTTCTTAATGCTATGTGTTTGTTGTTGTCATGCTGCAGAATACATTTGGGGCCAATCAGATACCTTCCTGATGGTAGTTCATTAGTATCAGCCTGTACTTCTCAGCATTGGGAAGACATTAATATTTCCCTAACCTTGCAAGGAACCTCCACCATGCTTCACTGTTGCCTACAGAGACTCATGTACCACTCTCCAGTCCTTCAGCCAACAACCTGCCCTCTGCTTCAGGCAAATATTTAAAATTTTGACTCATCTGTCCAGAGCACCTGCTGCCATTTTTCTGCACTCCAGTTCCTGCATTTCCGTGCGTAGTTGATTCGCTTGGCCTTGTTTCCGTGCCGGAGTTATGGCTTTTTGGGCCCAAGTCTTCCATGAAGGGCACTTCTGATCAGACTTCTCCGGACAGTACATGGGTGTAACAGGGTCTGTAGCAAAGGGCAAGAGCAGTCACCCTACCTGGATTCGAACACGGTTCTACAGGATACTTAACATGCAACTCTGACCACAACGCCAACAAGCCAGGCTAGTTGGTATGGCTGTCCAAGCACATTCTCAACCATAGTGACAGTACTCCGTCACAGGGTCCCACTGTTTTCTGCCAGTTATAAGTTTCTTTGGCTGGCCTCTGCCTCTATGGTCCTCCGCATTGCCCATTCTTTGTCCTTAGCACATCTGGAAACTCCTGCCTGCCTTGAAATGTCTGGGAGAGACCTTGCTGATGCAGTATAACTACCTTGTTGCTGTGCTCAGTTTTGCCATGGTGTTTGACTTTTGACAGTAGCTGTCTTCAGGAGCCTCACCTTGTTAGCTGAGTTGGGCTGTTCCTCAGTTTCCAGTTTTATTCCTCCTACACAGAGGTGTCTGTTTCGGTTAATGGTTGTGTTTCAACCTACATAATTTATGATCGTTAGCACCTTTTTTGTATAATTGTTTACACCTGTTGATATGCCTACAAAATCCCTGACTTTGTGCAAATGTTACTAGAAGAATTGATTGCTGTTTTAATGAGTGGTCACACTAAATACTGATTTGATTTTAAAGATTTTTCTTTTCTATTCACTCACTTTGCATTTTGTTAAAATCCATTAAATAAAAGAATTCTTACTTTACAGCATTTTTTCCACACCTAAAACTTTTGCTCAGTACTGCATGTTCTGACCATCACATCTGCCTGCTTTCCCTCAGTATTCCCAATGCCTTTGCACTGAACTCCACTCACTCCATGGCTACTGCTGGCCCTGCATCAGAAGACCGCAGCAGCCCTGTGGAGACAGACACTCTGAAGATTGAGGAAGTTCAGGCACCAGCTACAGGAACCCGCAAGGCCAAAGTCCTTTATGATTACGATGCTGCTGACTCCAGTGAGCTCTCCCTTTTAGCTGATGAGGTAAAACTGTAAAACTTTGTTGGAATTAAGGGACACAGGACTCCCTTAAATTAATTAATGAATATAAAAAATAAAAATAAAGAAATAGTTCAACAGGGACCAGTAGAGTGGTTTGAATTTGACAAAATGCTATTGAGCCCCATCCTTACACATACAACAACTTTTCCTATATGTATGGAGGTTTAGTTACAGTGCATGTACACTGTACACACAGGGATATGGATGCATAGGGATATGTAAAGGCTTTCATTTTCAAATGGGATTATAACAAGAATAACATTAGAGGAAATAATAGACATCCATAACATAATCAGTCTTCATAAGAAGTTGCGCTGACACGTTATTACTTCTGTCATAAATGTCAACCTTTGTTCAACAAAACTACACTAGCACATAGATAGAAAGAGTTCTTTGTTAATCCTAAAGGGATATTGCATTGTTAAGGGCACATAAAGGGGCCTTATCATCATTTCCAGCTTTGTTTGTTTTTATTCTCAGACTCCGCTAGAGTAGCTTTCATGATTTACAGTTCAAAAAAAAAATCTATATTTATCTTATACTGGCCCTATATGCAGCCCCTCTGTTTATCTTCTGTTTGAAACAAGCCATTTTGGCTCCTGTCTCTTTAAGGAACCCCTTTCTAAAAGCCCACTTTCCTCTGATTGGGCAACTTCCCAGGGGCTTGTAAGCAGTTTATTTTTTCCCTACCAGATTTTCGACAACTCTGCCCCCTACTCTGCCTCTGATTGGATAACTCCAGCCTAACCTTCATCAACCTAACCAATGGAGGCAATGAGTACTAGCCAACCAGAGGTGGTTTTTGAAAATCTGATGGGGGAAAAGATAATGCTTGTAAGCGACTGTAACCCAAGTTCTTTTTATACACGCAGTGCTGTGAGCCTCTTGCCAGTGAGCTTGACGGCTATGACAGCTACAGTAACTTAGCTTGGAAAACACTGCATTTGATGAAAATGAGATGATGAAAAATGAGACAGGAATTAGCCCCCAGAGCAGAGTATTTCTGGGGGCCAGTGTAGGTGTAGATACAAAAACTCTTGGCAGAGTCAGCTAGCTAATGGGACATCTAGCTCCACAGCTAACTGATCTAGAAGGCAGCAACTGTTAGCAGTAGTTAGCAACAAATAAGCCATCTGTCCAAAAAAGCCCTTTCTGCAATACATACTGTCTATCTCCACACTCCGTTTTCGTTCTGACCTCGGCTCAGCACGAAAGTAGAAAAAACATTAGAGACCTAGTTTTCTAAACATTCTAAAGCCTGAGCTTTTTAACTGCAGTGACAAATAAATGGCAATTCCTGAGACTGTTTCACAGTAAAGCTACTCTGTGCAGCAGCAGTAAGAAATGTGTTCATAAAAACGTCATTAGAATCCAGCGTGGGAATGGCAGAGTCCGTCACTAATAATGGAAACTACTATATAGAGAGGTAACTACAGAATGTAAATTAAATGGCCATTGCTGAAAAGATTCGGACCATAAATGGAATCAAAAACAGTTTGATTTCATGAAAACGGTGTATAATTTCAAATACCCTGCCCCTGGTCTTTCTACAAGCACATGCCACAGTATCACCACACGAAATGAGTGGCCAGAGTCTTGTTATGTAAAATTCTTTACCTGGTTGTTTTTTAAATATATTATATTTTGTTTGAAAGCCACTTTTACTCCTGTTAAGCTTTGCTCTAGCAATACAGTTTGAATATTGGGCTTAAAAGTGTCCATGTCCTCTGTGTTACAGCTCATTACAGTTCACACAGTGCCTGGAATGGACTCTGACTGGCTGATTGGAGAGAGAGGGAACCAGAAAGGAAAAGTGCCTGTCACATACTTGGAGCTTCTCAGCTAAAGAACACGCATGCATCGACACAAGACACTCACACACATGCACCTGTGTGTATGTGTGTGAGTGGGTACTACTAAAGCCATGAGGATATTTCATTCACAGTTAATTTCACACTCTTACACAAACTTTACCTTCAATAGCACTCCTCCACACTAAGCATTAGCAAAAGTGTTCAGTTGAACACACAAACTCATCCATGTGCTTCTCAGAACAAACTGGAGTATATTCACATGATTAACATCCGTGATAATGGAGACATTGTTACAGTGAGTACAGAAAAACCCCTACGGGGGTTAGTTAACATTCCTTTTAGATTTTTTGGGTGACTTATTATGACTATATTATTTTCCTATTTATTGTTGTGCATCCCAAAGGTAGACCAGATTAGACCTTTGCATCGTTGGAAACTGTGACACACTGTCTTTAGAGGGATTTCCATCCAAATGATGTTGTTGTACGTTGGTGTTTTTTTTTCAAGTGTCTTTATTGTCTCTTAAAGCCACCTTTGTAATTCTGGTAATGTTGCCTCTAAAATATGAATCCACCGCAATGTCCAATGTCTTGTCATTTAGTTAAGTCAGTTAAGTACAGTTCATCCCTGTATGACAGACATTGAAGAAGAATTGAAAACTAATGTGGTTGCAACAGACCACATCATGACGGACATGTCATTATGTTGTGTTGGCGTGTCAGATTTACTGATTGCTAGCCATGGACAAGGAAAACCATTAATGCCACTTAATGGTTTCTTTTAAACTGCTTCTTAATTTAAGTGAAAAAATGTGTTCTGTTCTTCCAATACAACATGAACAGAATTAGCATTTCTTTGTGTGTTGTATATATTTTATATCCACAATAGAAGCATTTAATATGATAAACATTAGCTTACACTAAAGAACAATGTCTGTGAAACAGCACATTTTTAATGGATGTTTTATCATCCTTAACTCTTTAGAAGTAAATTTGCCTTAACTGCTAATTGAAATTAATGTAATTTGTGTTATTTTAAGGAGCGATATATGTAAGAATTAAAGTTTAAGACATTCAAAAATTACGTTAGCACGCTAACCAGATAGCCTCAGCCCACTCTTGTCTTGTAATACCACTTTGTTCCACAAGATGCAATGACAAGATCCAAAAACTAATGGATGCGATGGCTGACCAGACTCCATTGAAACAGACCTCACAGATCATCTTAAAACACTCAATTCATTCAAATTGGACAGAAACAAAATACAAGTCCTCCAAACCATCTTTTTTTGATTTCCCACTGTTCCAATAGTCACCAACAGTGTTTTGGTCGAAATAAATCCTTTATTCGCCACATTAGATGAGGAAAGAACCAGCCGTTATATTGCTCTCCACAAAGCCAGCAGTTTCACACTGATGTGCTCTCAGACTACCTACCTAAACAAAGAACAGGGAAACTCGGATGACAACACATACAGAGGGGGTGTGATGTCAGTCTTTGCTCAGGATGCAGTTACTCCACTTTATCATTACATAGTAATGTTTTCAATCCCATATACCGAACCTTTTAGTGACAACATTTTGTGGACATTTGGATGGAATATAACTAGCAACAGTTTTGCTTGATTGAGTCATGTCATGTCATTCACTTGTTTAGATTAGACTTTCCAATATGGGCTTTTTGTTTTGTTTGTTTTTGTCTCATGCCTTTCCACAGCACTGAAGATGTCCCTCTGAACAATATGAACACCTGAGCAGCAAATAAACATGAACACTCCCATCCTAACTGCCTTAAGATGCTGGGAAGGAACTGCTAAGGCCCTCTGCTGCAAACCAGAGAATGTGCTTTTCACAACAAAATAAAGACTTAATGTACACCACGGACGGCATGCAAGACTGTAACTCTTTCTAATCACGTGTGTGTGTTTGTGTGAATTTGGTTTGCCCTAGAGGGTTTATTTGAATTTACGGCGTTCCTGTTGATGCTTTTTTCTCTGTTAATATTTTGAAGTGTCTTCAGTCTTAGTGCTGCATGTGCTACAGCTGGTAGCCTGTCCTGCTGAACATGTGAGTGTGTAAACAAGTATATGATGTAGCTATCTATGTTTGTGTGAGATCTGGAGCACCAAAATGTTTGCACAACAACAAATGTACTTTCTCATCCAGTATGTGTACATGCATGCACTTTTTCCCAGCCTGGTCTCACAAGATTTTGTGCAATGAGCACAATGTTTGAAAACGCAAAAATCTGCTGACAGAGAAGTGAACTTGACCCAAGTCTCTAGTAAATTGTTTTCTTACCTGCAGTCAATGAGACCGACAGGTGAGAATGGGTTCTAACAATTATTGTTGGCAGATGAATGTAACCTAATTGTGCTAATTTCACAAATCTTGGGGGTATTTTTAGTTTCTTTTACTTATGCTGTTGTGATTTGTTGTACCTCATCTTATTATTGTTATTATTATTTTGTCAATATATATATATTGCCCGTTCCTTAACCATGCTGAATGAATGCAATGTATGGGATTTAATAAAGTCTGATTTATTTGAATTCATTGACTTTTTCACAGCTACTGTCATTGGAAACATTTAAAAACCACTGTGGTCGAAAGTAGAAGCCAGTGCAGACATGTCTTTAGTTGCAGTTCCTATAAAACTTTTTTCCACAAGAGTATCATGTCTCAATTGCTCAACAATGTGGTGGTCATTTTAGAGTTATTGGCTTTGTTCAGATTCACATACTAACTAAGTTAGTAAATTAGTGTGAACAGTCTACAGTCTGCTAATAGCATACTTAATGGTTTATTTAGTAGGCAGTACATTCTGATTGAGTAGTAGGCAGTATGTTAGTATTGCCATTATGGAGCCATTGACCCTTAAATGGCATGTTTGGCAAGTGTTTCTGCCTATCACGGTCAGCCATGGTTGGTCCTTGCATATTCCATCTAAGCTCCAGCCAGGCATTCTCCACTTTTTGCCCATATTTGGATTCTTTCTGGCACTGAAATTACAGCAAGTGGTAAAATCAACACAGGTGCTACTTGCATGTTTTTTGACTATAATTTATTCACTTCAGGGTTGCAGTAGCAGAGGGGCCATTAGAACTGCACCGTCCTTCCAGTTGCAATATCCACTTTAAGCACTGAATCCCCACTGGTCTTAGCCACGCTGGCGGTGTGGCTCTAGCAATGTTGATCAGTCAGTCCACCACTTTTGTTCAGACTGAAATATCTCAACAACTATTTGATTTCCATGAAGTTTAGTAGAGACAGACAGTCATTAAGATTCACCAAAGTCATCTGTATTCATCCTCTGATGGTGTCCAGAGGATAAATCCTAATAACTTTGGTGATCTCCTGAATTTTCCTCTTAATTGCTTGATTTTTCGTGAAATGTATCAACAGCTATTAGATTAATTGCTGTGAAATGTGGTACATATATTCATGGTCCATAGAGGAGGGGGGCTGGAGCCTATCCAGCTGACATTGGGCGAAAGGCAGGGTACACCCTGGACAGATCGCCAGTCCATGGCAGGGTTTGTACCCACATTTCTGAAAAACTATGACATTCCCATCAGTCTCAGCTGTAATCTATTTATTCTAGCTAGTAATAATAATAATAATAATAATAATAATACATTTTATTTGTAACACACTTTATATTTAAACAAATCCCAAAGTGCTACAGATTAAAAACAGGAAAGTGCTTAAAAGAAAAACATATAGAGCAAAAAATATTAACAATAGGAAGAAAAGGGTTAAAAGTCTACCAAAAGCTTTCCTAAAAAGGTGGGTTCTCGGGTGGTCAGGGAGAGCATTCCACAGACTGGGAGCAGCTAAGCATAAAGCCAGAGGTTACGTGTGGATGTTTGTGGGGGGTCACCGTGGATGCGCTGGAGCGGTGAGAAGGGAGACCTTGTTCTCAATCCTGAGTGAGACAGTGGAGTGATTTGAGGATGGGGGGGTGTGGTCGTGCTTGCCTACCCTCCACAGGGTTCTAGCAGCGCTGTTCTGGATTGCAGAGTGAGTCAGCAAACACCCACACTTTTCAGGAAGCCGCATATAAAAGAACTCTCGCACAAATAATCAGTCAGTCAGTCTTCAAATATTCATCCCTTGTAGACTTAAAGGGCAACTCTGAAATTATTGTTCTCCTCATCTCAAAACACTATGCAGTGTAACTGTGCCTTGATCTATATGATCAGTATGTCTTAATTCTACCAAAATGTAGCTAAATACACTACTTTTATGTTGCGATGTCTTCTTTTCATAGCTTGGAACACACACAAATGTGTCTGTCTGAACAGCCCATTTTGTTGATATGATCGCTGAAGGGAAGCAGGCAGCACGTAGGTCCTCCGTGACCCCAAACAACATTGAATTCCCACCCATTCTGCTGTCAGAGACAGAGAAGATTCATCGTTATTTTTTAAAGCAGAGGAAGCTTATTAACCGGAGGTCGAGGAGCACAAGACAGAGAGAGTATCTCGTACAGCAGCACTGAATGACATGGCCTCTCTCACGTTGGACTGAGGGCAGACACTCAGTGACTTATTATCAGCACTCAAGGCAAAAGTGGTATTACGGCACAGGACGAAATTGTTATTGCATGGAGAAAAACAAATATTTGATTTAAGGCTTTAAAATATAATACATTTAGATCCTTCACATTAAGAGTATTTAAGACTTCTTGACAGTTTGCCTGCTGCAAAATTTGAAATGCACAGGCTTGTCTTGCAGGAAATTAGTATAATAAAAATTGCTACAACAACCTAACATTATTTCATTTGTTAGCTCCAATAATTTAGTTAGACCAGTTATTTCTTTATTACAAAGGGCTACTCCAATGATATAATGTTGCACTCTCATTAAGTTAAGTTAAGATTCTTGCCGCACATTGATATAAACTGGTATTACTATTAGTTATAAAACATTAAATCAAAAGGTCATAATACATTATGAACTTTGCTATAGTGCCTAATGCATGTTTGTAAGTGATTATAACAACTGTTATAATGTCTTATGGACGCATTATATCGTGTTATAAATATATGCATAAGTCATTATAGCGATGACCTTCATAGAAAGTGTTACCGAACTGAATTAATATAACATATCCTTGATAATGTAATTGAAAGCTCTCTTCAAAGCATAGTATACAAATTTTCACAGGTTGGGAAGTAGTCCAGTCAATTGCACTGACTGAAGAACTAACATGTTTTTGATGGCGGGGGAACCCACCACCCTTCCTTAGGAGGAAGCGCCTGGAGGAAACCCACGCAGACACGGGGAGAACATGCAAACACCACACAGAAAGGTCTTGCTGTGAGACCACAGTGCTATCCACTGGACCACATAACAGTAAAATTCCATATGAGTTTTGGTTCAAATATTTCAATATTGCTCCAGGAACGTACAGAGAAGAAGGTCACGTAGCGGCAAGCGATCACAATCTCACTGCTGCACACCCACATTTTCAAGACAGCTGACCTACAATAACATTCCTATCATTACGTCACCATACAGGAGGTGCAGCTGGCACAGAACATCATTAAAGACATCAGCACATCAGAAAAGTCCCGCTTCTTCACATGTAAAGACACTTCCAAAGAACACTACTTTAGGCTAAGAATGAAAGTGTGTGTGGGAGTGTTGCAAACCCAAACCAAACTAAAAAGGTATGACAGCCATGAGGATATGATAGTTACAAACTCACTTTTACTCTATAACCTGTTGTTTTGTGACAAAATAAATCTACCTACCTGTATGAGAAGGATATGTTGCTGCCCAGCAGGAGAGAGCACTGCCTCCAGGAGAGCAGCCCTTTGGCATCACTTTGCATCAATAAACTGTAGGCCCAAAGGTGTTATCCTGTTCATGTTTGGACAAGGGAAGTTGCCAATAACTCTTCAAAAGGTCAAATTTACCCAACATTTATGCAGAACCAACTTAATCTACGTTATCATCCATTTGGTGATCTTGTTAACTTTGTAAAAGTCAATTCATCGGCTGGATTGACAAGATGGAACAACAGTTCTTGCAGAGAGATCTTTTCTGCTCCAGTTATCAACTCAGTAATTAGTAAAAGATAGCATAAAGTCAGTTAATGGAAAACATATTTGATGGATTTTTCAGAATCCATGAAGGCTTATGAATCCGTGTTCTTCAATTTTTCTTTTTCCAAATCGAATCTGATGAGCATAAAACTGTAAAAATACAAATATATTTCAACATAGGACATTCATTTTTCCAATTACCTTGTTTTAAACAGTAATTAGTTTTGCTTTCATCTCGCTTACTGTGCCATAACTTGACTCACATCCTAACCCATTTATCTACCAGCTGCTGGAACAAATTGACTGGGAGTCACATGGGTGGGACATCATGACTCATGTAAAAACAACTTATTTTGTGCTTTAAATGTGACACAGCATTTCACAGGATATTCTGAAATGAAATCATGAAGCTCACTAAACTGCACTTGCACATTTCACACACCACCCACTGTTTTATTTGTGTTGGTCAGCCCACACACAAAGTTATGCACTATACATACCTGAAATAGCTGAGCGTACAACAAAAAGTGTAGGTGGTAAGTGAAACCAAGTGCTCAGGATCAGTGATAATATTTCCATGCTACAGTGCTTATACCTTCACATTTCCCTATATGAGATCACTTTTTCAAAACTCTGAGCACCGCTCTCTTTATCAACATGCAGATATATATCCTTATCAGACGTCCAAATCATGTTATTCTTCACCCATCTTATCAGGCAGCTGCATCCATCTAACGGACTCCGAACTAAGAGAATGTGACAAAGTTACCGTTCTAAATTCATGTTAAAGATGTATATGTATTGTGTTGCAGCGATATCTACTGATATTAGCATGCAAACCGCCCACCACCTGTACTGTGTTGTAATAATAATAATAGTCACTGTAGTGTCCAATTAAAGGTTAGTTTTGCAGGTATTTGCGGGACATAAACCAATGTATTTTGACCTGGTGATAGTACTAGATGAAAATTTTGTGGATCATAAATTATATTACTGTTCATCCTTAGGAGGACATGAATGTGCCAATTTTCATGTCAGTAGGTGTCCAAGTGTCCAGTTTGACTCACCATCATCATTAGGATTCCTCCTTTGGTGACCATCAATGTCTGTACAAAATGTTATGGTAATTCATCCGATAGTCGTTCAGATGTTTAAATGTGGACAGAGTAATGGACCAAAATTGCCATACCTAGAGCCAGGCCATATGGCTAAATGTATAGACTCATTAAACATAAAAGGGAGGCACATAAACAAAAAACTATAAATTAGTAAATACATTCTGTAATGACTACATGTGGTAATCACCAGTCTCTCACAGTTAGAGCTCATCAGGTTGTTGGAATGGCTAAACTCAGTTGAGAATTTAAAGAAAGAAATGAAAAATTCAGACAATGGAGCAAAGTATATTTAAGGTACTTGAGTAGCAAATAGTGTTACTATGAAAAACAAACCATGGTGTATGAAGTTGCTCAACAGATAAATTATAATTTCTTATGAAGCATATGTGAACTGGCATTACAGTAGTTGCAAGGTTTCATTTTCCTGTAAGTGCTGTAGCAGTTGCTAATTTGTCCTATGATATGGAGAGAAAACTCCAGGAACCCGTTTTTCAGAAAGACTGATGAAAGAAATGTTGAATGAGAGATTGCTAGAACAGAGGCTAGGCTGGAGGTAATGTCACTACTCTGGCTCTTTTTTGTGTGTGGCTGGAACCAGTTGCCAGACAATCAGCAGAGCCAGATAGTCATGCACAGGACTGCCATAAATAGTCGTTTTTACATTTATTTTTTTGTACAGATTAAGTAAACAAAGTAAATGTGTTAATTAGTGATCTTTAGAGATGCTGGCACGTATTCAAGCAGAACCAGGCTAGCTGTCTCCACTTGTTTCCGGTCTTTGAGCTAAGCTAAGCTGAAGATAACTGGATGCTGGCATGGCTTCATCCTTAGTAAATAGACATGAAAGTGGTATCAATCTTCTCACCTAAAGCTTGGCAAAATAACACCAAACAAGTCTATTGCAATTAGATGTTGTTTACTTGATTAAATAATGCTCATTAATGTGGAAGTGGAAAGATTAGTCACGTCTCGACTTCTGATCATCTGATAGATTTACAGTAATTGAGCTTGCAGATATCCAGCTGAAAATTACATCACTTATAATAAATGATGTGGAGGAAGCGGAGGTTGATCACAGTTTCACAATGCTTTGAAGAATAGCTATTAAATGACCATTATCCCTCCAGTGGCCTTAACCAGAAGACCTCAACCTGCCCCTGCGACTTCAAATGGAAGTGTAAAGTATGCAGACAGAGGAAATGTTCTAAGTATAGTGAGGGTATGGTTCACCCCCACACAATGACACTTACGGTCTCCCCCTGTCTTCCTGTTTTTCATAAGCTCTCCACTAAGATCATATAACAAAAGCTTAATTTTTAATCTAGGCTTGGGGAGGAAGTATCCCTTACTTGCTTAACCCCCTGAATTCGGTGTTGGGATTTTTTATTTTATTATTATAACAACAAAAAATGTAAGGCAATTAGCGCTACAAAAGATGTCCCCATAAAAAATGTTAACCCGAACAGGTTGAATACCTGTGTTTATATATCATACCATCTCACTTCCTCTATCACCTTTACTGTCACACCTGGAAGCATCACATGCATCCAGAGTTTTGTCTGCATTTGGAATTTGACTGCCAGGTTTCGGTAAAAGAAAATATGTGTGGAGACACAATGTAGTGACAAAAGTGTTGTGGTAAAAGAATGTTTCTGGGGGTAGAGAAGAATGTGTTCAGGGGTAAAAGAATATAGATTATAGGTTATGTCTTAGCCAAGTCCAAATATCAAAGCTTAAGTCACATAAGAGCAGCAGTGGAGGAAGTGGCCTATATTTAAAAAATACTCCATCACAAATAAAAGTCCAGCATTATACATACATATATATATATATATATATATATATATATATATATATATACACACACACACATACACACACATACACACACACATACACATAAAGTAAAAGTTACTGTAAATCACTTAACTTGCCAAGCAGGCCTTTTAGAAAGAAACATCCTTTTTATCCTGGGGGACATTCCATGACTGCAGCCAGAATAGGTGGGGCCAGAGACGTTTAATAATTCTTATTTAACGTCTCTGGGTGAGGCAAAGTAAGAAAACAATTCCAGAACGTGATTCACTTTGATGCGAGTCATGGGTAGCACACAATCAAATTAGGATTACTATGACAATATTATTGGCGTAACCAGGTTGGTGTCATACAGTCACTGATACAGTTACTGATTATCTTAGATCAGGTGCTGCTAAACAATATGAATATTCCCTTGGTGAATGGAAAATGGGTTGTCAGGACAAGAGCTCACCAACATAAACTTATGAAACCATTTCTTTTCCTTTTACTCTCACTAATGCTTTACTTTCCCCTTATTGCAATCAAACCACTCATTGCTTAGCAGTCATATTCTTAATCAAAAAAAATTTAGGGCCTGAGGGATGGCCAAAATCCACAAAGTGAACTTGTATGACAAATATTTGGGATGTGGGGAAGTGTCTCAAGAATTTAATTAAAATGAACCCATATTTTTACTCCACACTGAAAGATGGAAATTGCTCATTGTTTTGTCAGTACAGTTTGTTTTAATAATTTAGATACTCTGCACAACATATACATACATAAAACGTGCTTGAAATTTATAATAATAATGAAATTTAAAAAACACATCTTTAACCTTGTCAAACATACCTATATATGTATATTTGTACAACAGCACCTTACATTTTTATCAAGTTACAATGAGCCCCATAGGGAGAAAAGTCAAATTCATCCACACACAAATACATCCATGATAAGAGGATTGCTTTGTAATCCATCACCGGATCTACAGCAGAGTATTCTGACATTTCTCAAGCATCCGAGTCATCACCTATCACAAAGAGCTGATAAAACTGTGTTCCCCACGCTGCACATACTTTCAACTATTATACCTTTCGAGCACATTCTGGTTTACAGGTCCGTCTCACAACAGGTGTAAAATAATGCCCATGAATTGAGTGTACAAAGCTTCCTTCCTTGGCTTGGAGAAACTGTCATATTTGACATTGTTACACGTTCAGACTGACACAACATGTGTAAGTCAACTGCTCACATGGACAGACTGCTGTATAAAATATGTCAATACATTAGTTTGAACAGAACATGGATTGCAACATTCCCCAACATTATTTTAAAGCACATGTATAGTGGCGCAGGAAAGGCCAAAAGTACATTTAAACAGTACATAAAAAATATAACTGTTTTGGTGAACGTAGTTCGGCATTTTTTATCTTTATTATCTGATAAACTATAACATGTTTACACATACCACAAAAATGTTATCATGGCAGCAGGACTGCGTGGGCGTGGGCTGGGTTTATGTGTGATAGTTTTCCGGGTAACTCCGCCATGTTTACTGCTCTTGAAGCATTCCTTGCCACTGGCTATGGCAACGCATTATAAAACAAGTACAAATAATAACAAAGTAATTCAGCCATCCACAGAGTGTTATACACTACATCTGGACTGTTACTTCAAGTTACTGTAAGGCTTTGTGCTAAATACGTAACTAATGTCAATTCTGCTTTGCCACGCTGTCAAAGTTCCTTTAATTCACAAATTCCTACGTCACCATATGTGGCCAAACATCTTTCTGCCCTGACAGTTGTTAGATGACTTGAATTGTATTTTAGCTTCCATGCTTAACGTTGAAGGGGCACTAACAAATTCAATCAATTTTATTTAAAGTGCAGAATCACCATGCAGCATGGTCTCAATACATTTTACAATTAAAAAGAATACATAGGACAAACATACAGCAAGCAAATAAAAAACAATTAAGATAAAACAACCACATTAAAAACATCAATTAAAAGGATGTTAAAAAGGTGATGTACCTGACAGAGGGGAGGCGTGTATGGTGTTATTAGCTGAGATAGGTAAGGTAAAAGAAGAACTTTAAAATCAGCTCTAGCTTGCACTGGTAACCAGTGAAGAGAGGCTGTAATGGGTGTTATAAGGTCAAACTTTCCTGTTTTTGTCAAGATTCTAGCTGCTGCATTCTGAACAAGCTGAAGACTTCTAGTAACACAGCTAGGAAGACCAGAGAAAAGGACATTACAATCATCAAGTCTGGAAGGTGCAAATGTATGGATTACAATTTCATCATCACACAGTGATAGAAGAGGTCAGATTTTGACAGTTACTCACGTGAAAAAAAATGCTGTCTTGGTAATAGCCTTGATATGACTGGAATGTCAGACGAGATTTAAAAATCACTCAAAGGTTTTTGATGGTTGAGCTTTCAGAAATGATACAGCCCTCAATGTTAACACTCAAATTCTCATTCCCATATTTGGTCCAATGTCACAATCCTGTCCTGAGTTTCTCTGTGTGCTGTACTTTGATTCTTGTTTGGTTGGTTTTGTATCTGCAGTTTAGTTCTGTCCTCTGTTCTGTTGAGTTTAGTTCTCTGGGAGTTTATTTATTGGTCAGTTCGGTATCTGTTATTTAGTCTGTGTTTTGGTTACATGTCTTAGTTCCTAGTTCTGTGTTAATGTCTTAGTATTTACTCCTGGTCTGTGTACTTTGGTGTTCGTTATTTTGCCCATGTCTGCTCCGTGTTAGGTTCTTAGTTTAGTCTGTTTTTCCTGTTAGTATGATTAGTTTTTAGTCTGTTCTGTGTTCCAGTATGTTTCTTCTCTTGTGCCAGTGCCTTGTGTTCAGTGTTCAGTCTGCTTGTTTCTCTTATGTTTCTGTTTGGATCTGTGCCTGCCTAAGTTCTTGTCTTTTCTGTTATTATCTGGTGTTTGTTTCGTGCTTAGTTTCTGTCTGCCTGTCAAGTGTTTATGGTAACCCTCAAGTTATCCCTCTGCCTGCCTGTCTCTCTGTTTTCCCCTGCAGCCTCTCTGCCTGCCTGTCTTGTTAGTCCTGATTTCTCTCTCCTGTGTTTCTCCCACCTGCTCGTTAGTCCCTGGTGTTAAATGTTTGCTGTTTCTGTTCTCTGTCCGGTCATTGCAGTGTGTAGCCTGCCTAGCTCTGTCTCGTTGTGTCATCCTGTTTCCCTGTGTTTTATGGATTTTGGACTCAGACACTCTGAAAAAAGTGTGCTCGCCTTCTGTTTGGCAAATAAACCAAAGGACCAATCATTGACTACTAGGTAGGTAGATTTTATTGTCACAATACACCTGCCTACTAATTGCTGCTGATACTGATTTAACATCACTGTTGCTGACTTGTGACTCTGGTTAAAGCAGTTTCAGAGGAATGACAAGAACTGAAACTGGTCTCATTATTCAGAATATGCAGATCAGTGTCTCTAAGCAGCAGCAGTTTAATAATGCCAGTTTTAAAAGCTGAGAGCACAGAGCCCATGGAAAGTGACTTATTGATAATTTTAAGAATAGGACTAATTAAAATAAAACATTTACTTAAGACTGTATAGAATCAAAAATGCAGGTTGTAGGTTTGGAGGTAGTTACCAGGCTGGCAAAGCCCTTAAGGGAACGGATTCAAACAGAGAGTGAAATTAATCAAAGTCCCAGTGCCTGCAATCAAAGTATAGCCAGTAGGCCTACTGAGAGGAGTGCGGACCAGTGACTTTGTCTCAAATTGTGTCAATCAAGCTCATTCATTAAGAGATTCAGAAAATCAACAGCATTGAAAGAAGAGCTAATGCCAGGGATATTCTGTGTGAGTTATGCAACAGTATCAAAAAGCATCTGAGGATTATTTTTATTAATGTTAATCAGGTGAGAGAAATATGCTGTCCTAGCAGCTGAAAGTGTGTCACGATTGGTTAGTGCTTGTGCCAAACAGGTTGATGGGTCCAAATGCAGACATTAAACAAGGCAGGATCCGTTTGCTGGTTTATTTAAACACAGTCACTTACAGTGATGTCTAAACAAAAGGCAGACCATATGTCATCAAGGTAATTCAAATTGGGAATAAGAATTGAACACTCAGAGTTGGTGACAAGGACGCAACAAAGACTGAACAGAACTGAGGGCTTAAATAGGCTACTGACACAGAACAACACACACACCAGGCAGGCAGGATAATCAAGCAAGCTGAGACACATCAGGGCAATCAGGGCAGACGCAAAAAAAAGCAGAATTACGGACAAGAAACAGATAATACTGAACCAAACAGGACTGACACCAAACACAGAACAAATGCAAAACAAAACACAATACAGGACATGAACAAATCCACTAATAAAGAAATCACAAAACCCTAACAAAGTGTGTGTTTATACTTCTTAAAACTCTCTGCCTGTTTTCACATTCTCCGGGAGGTTATTAAGGGAGTAGGAATTTGCACTAGCAGCAGTCAAGTATGTCAGGTAAGCACTAAGACAGAGACCTAGCAATAGTGTCAGTACTGCTATACATATATGTTCCAGACTCTGAACACTTAATTGGAGTACAAAGAGAAATATGGAAAAGGACACGGGAGTGATCAGAAACTAGAACCTGTAAAAAAGATGAAACATCTGCATCAATACCCTTTGTAAAAATAAGGTCCAGTTTCCTCCTCATCATACAGAGTACTACTTAGTCTGTGCAAACACTTGCGTAATGTGTTTGTGGCGCTGGAGAAGCTTTCCGTCTGCAAAAACAACCCTGATGATATCAGGGCTTTTTCAGGTAGGACCCGGACTAAGTGGCTACTTCCAGGGATGAAAAATAAAGCCAACTGCAGTTCATCAAATGGCCACTTAAGACTGGCTCCAAAAGTGAGTCAATTACCATGGACCCCGATGTTTAAAAGCACAACTTTACAGCAGAAATAAACAAGTTTACAGCATTGTACAAAACCAGTTTTGGTCTTTGGGCTAACTGTGCAACTATGTTGTAACTTTAATAGAGCCTACATGTGGTCCACTGCAGAGACTCAATCCACAACCTGAAGGAGTAACTAGTATAGTTTTGTGTATTTGTACAATATCATAACATTAAATAAAAAGTTTGTTAGTATAATATAATTATAGAGTATATAATTATATAAAGTCATATAATATATTTATAGGTTACACTTTAATTGGCTTATGTCTGCTTATAGATATAGATAACATTTAAACAGCTTTGTTGAGACTCAACAATTCAACTGATTCACAAATAAAACCATTTTCTGTCTTGTTAAGGTTTGATTAGGGCTAACGTTAGTGTATTCATTATAATTCCAGATAATAGTAGGCCTCTCCTTATAGGTTACCTCTAGTATAATATTAATACCAATTTCAGCAGTTTGATTATGGTACATTGTTCTCATTCATTAAATCCTTCTGCAAGAAAAATGTTCTACATGGTGGTTAGTCTCTGATTTGTTAGTAGGAACTGGTCAATACTCACAACCATTCATGCAGAACGAGTTCAACATTTCGAAAGTTAGCTGTAGCACCACGTCAATCTTTTTTTAATGCCCCGCCCCATCAAGGCTGTGATTGGTCAGTTCATAAATAGTGGCATCGATGAGCAACTTTATGCACATGCTTGGATAAAAAAAAAGCACCCGATCTTCTCCCTGAGATTGTTGCCACACTTTAGGAACAGTTAGACTGCAGTAAATAACATTACCATAGGGTATAAATCTTTCACTGTGGTGTTGTCCTGCACTGTTATATTACTTTATTGTATATTATGTGGGGCACGTAAGATAAAAGAAACTGTGTTCCTGACTATTGGTAAAAGAACAATAAATGTAAATTGATTGTTACAAAACAAACAACACCAAATCCATGATAATCTAACTGGCTGCCCCTGACTTTGCATGACTAGTGGCATGTAGAACAAATCGTTCCACATTTGCTTTGGACAGTTAAATCATTTCTTGCAGGCAACACTTTGTCAACACTTTGAAATTAGTAGTACACAGGATAGTAAGTTGGATTCCGTTAGCTGGTGATGTAATGTGGAAAATAATAGAGCTATAGAAATTTGCAATGGATAATGTTGTAACAATATCTGACTTGAGCCAACTGAAACACAAACTCAATATATTTCTCACGATTTGCAGTAATGTTACCTTACCTGGATGAAAGCCAATTCTGGGTTGGTTTTGAAAACACAATGGCTGGCAGAGGCCTCCCATGACTAAAATGCCTTTCCAATCTTCATAACGTTATTGCTTGACGATAATCCAATTCTCATTAGTTTGTGTTGGTTTCTGTGTTGTTCTGGAAACCAGTTGTTTTTTGGTGTGAGCGGACTCCAATTTGTTATGCGGTGTTGTTGCTATGTGTAGAGTTCAGAATCAGTAGGAAAGAGGCTTGGCAGTGCGTGGAAAATTTAACCTGATTTCTTCACATGGGATGCAGCAGAGCTTGGCCGTCAGAGGCAAGCAAGAAAGCTGGTGATTGGTTCGTTTTTAAGTGAGGCTACAACCCTTTCACAAATAGGCAATTGAAAAGTGACTAATTTCCTTAAAAACTACATATAGTGGTAAGCTTTAAATTATATAACAATTATAGATCCCATATTAGACAAAATGACCTTTTTCATCTATTTAATAATGTGTGTCTACAAACCATGAGAAAAAAACATCCTCCTCTCTTTTTCTCTGGCTAAGTCTGGCAGTAAACGTGTGTGCAAACACACCATTTGACTATGGCTCTCTTCTTGACGTCATGGAGGTGACCTGTGTAGCATAGGACCTCCTCCAGCACTTCAGCGAAGTAGATGGCCTATCCTACTGAACACATACTGAATACACCTCTCTCAGACCCACCGTCTAACACAACACCAAGCGGTTGCTCCATTGCTGAACTAGAGCTGGAGGTTGGTCAGTATATCTCGCAGAAAGTGCTTTTACAATAATAAAAGAAAGTTAAATATTTTCGCTCTGATGTCCTCTCACTGCTCTGCCCGAGCTCTCTGTGATTTACAGAGTTTCCTGGATGGACAGATAGCTTACAAGCTACTGCAGTTAGGGTGACCAGATGTCCCCGTTTTCTGGGGACAGTTCCCGGTTTTGTTGGCGTGTCCCCCGTCTGGAGCTCAAAAATCAGAAAGACTGGACAGCAGAGCGTACAGGTGTTGTGCCGAAAAGTGATTGCCGTCTGTGGGAGCGCATGCAGCGTGTTAAAGCTGCATCGCCCAGTCTCTTTATGTCTACAGCTGCTTTTATCTGGATCAAACTGACATAATGTGCAAATTAACATCACTTCATGTCCATGGTAATAGCAAAGGTATGTCCTTGTGATACTTCAACGTTTCTTTTAACGCGATAATCATAATTGTGGCCAAATAGGTGTTTACAGTTTATAGCGTAACCAGGCATGACCTTTACATGATTATAGGCAATAATAGAAGCCTGCCGATGGAATATGTGTTTGGTAGGCCTATTTCTAATATCCTTGTCCATTTGAAAAAAAGGAATGTAGCCTATAATTAACATGACTTACTGCTGAGTTATATATACAATAAAGACATGATCTTTTTTGCAATTATCCTTATGACTCTACATTATTTAACTTGCTGTGTACCAACCAATCCAGTCCTTTTTACCTGTTGAAATACCTTTAAATGGCCAATACAACCCATGTAAGACAGTAATCCACTTGCCAGAAAGTGCAGCCTCTACTTATTGACTGAAAGGTAGTTTCTGCCTCAAAATGACTTGATTTCATTCAGAAGTTATATTTTGATATATTTCATAAATAACATCATTATATTTTTTATTGACGTACTGACCACCAAACCAAAAATGTCCCCGGTTTTCATTTCAGAAATCCAGTCACCTTATACTGCAACCGCTAGCTAGTTTGCTTGGTTAGTTGCAGCTAGCCGTCCTATTAGCTCAGTCTGCCCTCTTCTATTAAATTTTTAACATATTTGTGTTTTTACAATCAGAACCACTGCAGCTTCTTGGCCGCCATTTTCATTTTAAAATAGGTTGATGGCCCCTCCCCTTCTGCGATGTAACCAAGATGGTGACCTTTGAGGGTGTGAAGTGTCCAGCGTAGGCGGTTGTGCGAATATGCTCTGTTTGGGACTGTGAGCTGCACTCGATTGGAGGTGCAGAAGTAAACATTTGTGTGCATTTGTGGGGAGATTTATGAATGATCAGACCTTTTTTTCCATTATTTTTGGTTTTCACCTCATCCAGCTCTGCATTTGTCTGACGGTCTGAAGGGGATGCCATATCAGCAGAGCACTAAGGCTAATGCACAGGGAATAGAGCAAGTAGTAAAAATATTATGAATTATCTTTAAATGATGACATAAGTCTTTTGGGCTATGACTTTTTCCTCCAGGACACAGAAAATGTAACCAGGATAAAAGCTCTCTGTTGTTTAAAATAAACACCACCTAGGTTTTTGGTGGACCTCTTTAGATTGATCAAGATTAAAATAAATTGTAAAAAGAGTAAAATGTGAAGAGCTAGGTTCTTTTACCGGATAAAAGCAGTTACAAAACAGTGTTTAAAAATGAAGTGAACAGAAGGTAGACCAGAAGGTATAAAAAATAATAACAATGTTTATTCTTAAAGAAATTTAAAAACAGTGTCTTCCTTAAAAACTACAGTTAAAAGCATCAAAACACAATTGTAAAACATAAATCCATATCTGATAAAAAATGCAGAAAATATTCTGATCACCTCCATTCCTTTTCTGCCCCTTTCCTTTTTGCACTGCTGCTCGTTCATCCTTTCTCTCCATTCTCTATCTTCAGCATATGAAAATCCCTCTTCTGCTCTGATCTTACTCACTTCCATTTCCTTTAATCTTTTCGGACATGGTGCAGACCTTGCATGATGATTTCCCACACTGTGTTGAAACTTCACTTGCTCCCGCTTTTCTTCCCACATCTTCTGACTCCTTTTACTGACAGCAGAAACACATTAGTCAGACACACCAAATTACTTTCCTCCCTCTCCCCTTCCAACTCAGCCACAGGTCACCCACATTAGAACTAATTTGGGCACAGGGGTAAAGACAAGGTCAAGTTAAAAACACTATCCAAAACAAGCAGCACCAAAAAATAAAATCATGCAACAAAAGAACAAAATAAAACAAACCATGCAAAACAGGAACTGCACAATACTAAATAAGTATGGGTACTGCAAAACTAAAACATGCACAAAACACAAAATAATTTTTAATAATTATTTCACTTGACTGGCTCACATGTGAGAGATAGACAGAGCAGCCCTGTCATATATGCTCACTACGCACATTGTGTAGGGCTCCGCACATTTAAGCAGGGCCCCGCTTTACTCTCGTGTCAAAGGTGAAAGCGAATGTCAATATTATGATGAGTGGATGAAAACGACGAAATAATATCCTTCTCTGCACAAGAAGAGAAAGTGAAAAGTGTGTGAATTGCGGGACCAGCCGTCGGGTAAACTCGTGTTTGCTCCTCTCAAAGTATGATGTCAGGAAATAGGCTAACAGTAACATTATGTTAGGGTGCTATCTAAAGTGCATCTCTTGGTCTGTCTGTCTTGCCAACCCAACTGGGCAGCACCCAGCAACTATTTACTAAGTTTGATAAATGCTGATGGGCATCTGTGCCTATAAACTGCAGCTTGGAAAAGATAACACTTGCACGAAATGAAACTTGTGACATGACAATGCATGGGTGTGATGGCAGTTCTCATAGGCACTCACATTTAAAAACAAGACAGTAATCATCTGTCTCTCAGTCAAGGTTTAGATACTCTGGACTAATAGAAGATGGACAGCAGTAGACATTGACTATTGACTACTAAAATGTTGATTAGCGGGGCAGACTGGGCAATATGGATGCACCTCTCTCACATCTTAATAAGCATCATATATTCAGCCAAGTCATAGTATAAACTGTGGCGGTCTGCCAACTGGCGATTGCGGGCCGCGTCGCGCTGCAGAGCAGCCGTGACTTCACTCCAGATGCGGCGGCAGTGTCAGACCTGTACCGACGGAAACGCTACATCCACCTCCAGTGACGGGAACAGGGGGGGTTGGTAACCCAGAGAACACATGAAAGGGGACATACCAGTGGCAGCGCAGACCTCGGAATTGTGAGCGTATTCTATCCAGGGGATGTGAGAGCTCCAGGAGGCGGGGCTTCGGTACGCCACACACCTGAGTGTCACCCCCAGGTCCTGGTCGACACGCTCGGTCTGCCCGTTGGTCTGGGGTTGGTAGCCTGAAGAGAGGCTGGCGGTGGTGCTGAAGGCCCTCCAAACTTGGGAGGTAAATTGGGGACCCCGGTCAGAGACAATGTCCAGAGGGATGCCGTGCAGGTGGAAGACATGGTCGATGAGTAGGCGGGCTGTTTCCAGAGAGGTGGGGAGCTTGGATAGGGGTACGAAGTGGGCGGATTTAGAGAAGCAGTCGACAATGGTGAGAATGACTGTGTTCCCATTACACTTGGGGAGACCGGTGATGAGGCGGGGCACACCTCACAGGCCGCTACAAAGGCCCGACAGTCCCTGTCCACGGAGGGTCAGGAACTGCTGACGGACACTCGACGGGACATAGAGGCGGTTGGGGGGTCCGGCGCCGGGATTGGGCTCAGTGGACTGGGCGCGGCGGACAGCAGACTCCACCTCCCAGACCACAGAAGCAACGAGGCAGGTGTGAAGCAGGATGGTGTCGGGGGGGGTCTGAGGGGGTGTCCGGGGAGTGGAGCCGGGAGAGAGCATCTGGTTTGGTGTTTTGGGACCCAGGGCGGTAGGAGAGGGTGAAGTTGAATCTATTGAAGAACAAGGCCCACTGGGCCTGGCGGGAGTTCAGTCTTTTGGCGGTCTGGATGTAAGAAAGATTCTTACATTTTCTTCGAGACGAAAATCTTTGACGTGAATAAGTTCATAAAAAGCTTGAATGCTATGACGATCAAGCGACGATGGAGTGGAGAGCCGGGGTAGAAATACTGGTTGAGATGAGGCTGATAGCTGGCAGGTGTGGTGGTCGGAGACGGAGGTTGATGAGACACAGGTGTGGATAGCCTGCCGGGCTCCGGAGTGGAGAGGGGGAGAACACACAGAGGGAGAGAGGAGGAGACACAGGAGAAACCAGGATGCGAAGGAGGAAAAGAAAAAAAGGGCACTCACCATCAGCCGGGCTGCCACCACAACAATAAACAGTATTTATTTGAAAATGGATTAAAGGAAACTTGGGGAGCCAGTTTAAATGGGCTTGATGCAGCTGAAGATTAATATCTAGCGAGTATTATTATCTATTATTTACAGGGCCTATGTTGATGTTTGCCAGTAGAGTAGATCCTGGATTATCAGCCAGTACTAGCACAGGCCCAGGACAGATGTCTTTTGCAGGTCCCACAGACCCAGGTGAAATACAGGCAGCCTCAGCCAGTACGAGCACAGCCAGAGATGTACAGCCAATATCAGATACAAGCAGCTCGACCCTGATGGAGCAGTTGCTCCTCCACCAAATAACCCAGAAGATTGGCCCCCAGTCTTAACAGACTTCATACGACCCGCCGGGCAATCAGACATCGCAGGTTGTGTTTGGTCCCCTAATTTAGGCTATAATGTCTAACGTTACCCCCAAATAACCAAAAATGGGAAGAGAGGTGGGGCATTGTGGTGTAGAGCTATGGTGCGTGGTTACTGAAACCACACTGAAACACACACCTTGCACACATTACCAGGCTAGCTAAGGCTAAGAAGCTAGGCTATATGCCAATCTGCGTTGCTAGCCAGCTAACTCTGTGCTATGTATGTTGTAGGGCTGACTCTGAATGGTTGAAGATTCGATGCTTCGATGGGTGGGGCCTGACTCAACTGTCAATCTCACAGTCGAAGCTTCGCAGTGAAACGAGGATCATGCCATTTTGGCGATATTGGGGTGCTCAACATCTAATTTTACATGGAACTACCAGTTTTCTCCCAATAAGGTAATAAACAGCGTATTACAAAATAAATGTCAACACATAATGCTGTAAATAAACATGTAAAAAAAAAAAAACATTTTCAAATAATGTTTTTAAAGTGCCTGAATAAATCCAAAATTGTCACCCTAACCCTTAAGGTAGGGAGGTTAGTGCGCATGTGTATGTGTAGCGTGCGCGCATGTGTGTGTGTGCTGGCAGAAGAGGAGCACTTTCTGAAGAGACTGAGTCCCAGCTTCACCGGTGTTGTGCCAAGTTGGTGGGACGTTCGAAAAATGTATCACCATTGATGAACCACACAAAAAATATTATTATTATTAAATATTATTATTTTAAATAGTACTGGAAATAGACCTGCAAGGAACCACACGTTCATACAGTTGTCGGCCGCACGGTATGCACAGAAAACTCTGCAGAAGACCGGTGAATGGCGAACAAAGAGAAAATGGTCAACAATGAGCTTAGCTGGAAATATGCAGCTCTGCTCGCAATCGCTGTGCACAAACACACGCATGATTCGACTATCAGCCGACTATAAGAAAGACTTGACAATTCTGATTCGACTATGTAAATCCTTAGTTGGGGACAGCCCCAGGATGTTGTTTGGTTCAATTCCAGAACAGCGGATCAGAATTTGTTTAATCAACTCGCATTCAAATGATCAACTTGTTATTGTGTAGGAGCAGGGAGAGATCTAAAACATGCAGGACAAGGGGTACTCCAGGAGAGGGTTGGGAAACACTGCTCAACATGATGGAAGCACGTGTACAGGGATGAAAAAAAGTTATCATCAATGGAGCTCAACAATTCGGGTAAAGAGCAGAGCCTCCATTTTAATCCAGTGACACTAGAAATAGGAATAGGAGCCTACGCACCCATTTATCTTAAAAAACTGGAGGGGAGGAAGGAGTCAATAAGTTAACAATATAACATTTTATTGAACGTAGTCCATTCAATCAGCATTTACCAGAGTGGAATTTCCGTAATGAAATGTCAACTACTGAAATTCTCCTATAGCTTATTACAAATAGCCTATTCGGCCTAAATATATATTCAGCTGTAACCTGACAGGACAAAATGCTGGTGGCAATAACTGAAGATTAAAACAATGATCAAACATATTTAGACAGAGTTAACTCCTGGACCTGTGATTGTAAAGTCACATTTTGACCTATTAATAATGATTTTGGTGATTTGCAGTTGAAAATGTGTCTAGGTTCTAGTTTAAATTGTCATTTAGAGTCATTTAAATTGTGACTCCTTTCGCATTTAATGAAATACTGTAAAACACATTAAGACGATAAGATTATGATTGTTTCAGCTGCACCACAATCATCCTCATCATCACAGCATCACAGATGATTGTTTATTGATCAGTTCCAGCTTTTACAGATATGTTTGATTTAAACAATGACTGAAGCTTTTTTTTTGCCTATTAAGGAGCAGGAACATGGAGTTCTCGGAGCAGATGTGTCGGTGCATAATGGCTTACTATAAAGCTTATTATACCCCACACCGCTGGCTGTGCGAGGTCTTCTCTTCTTATCTGACCATTGAAAAAGAAAGGCACTTTTTCATCTGGTACATGATGTTTCTTTCTCTCAGTGATTGGTTCTTGTTGAGGTCATGGCCACACAGCATAAACTGTAATTGACTTTAGACGGCTGTCAGAAGTTTGAACAGTTCCCAGAAGCAGACTAGAGCAGAGGGTAAAAGACAACAGTAAGTGCTAAATAAAGAATGTGCTGGGGATCCAGAGAGCACAGAGTGACTTCCTGAACATAGTGAATATCAGGGTTAAACAGGCAGGCAGGCAAATGGTCACAAGACTAGCAGACACATGACAGAGAGAGAGAAAGAGTTGGCAAATGGTCACAAGAGTTAACTCCTAGACCTGTGATTGTAGTCACATTTTGACCTAATAATAATGATTTTGGTGATTTGCAGTTGAAAATGTGTCTAGGTTCTAGTTTACATTTAAATTGTGACTACTTTCGCATTTAATGAAATACTGTAAAACACATTAAGACCATAAGATTATAATTGTTTCAGCTGCACCACAATCATCCTCATCGTCACCTCCAACATGATGATGGGAATGTTCCATCTGTGCGACTAATCACAGCATGACAGATGATTGTTTATTGATCAGTTCCAGCTTTTACAGATATGTTTGATTTAAACAGTGACTGCCGTAATGTAGCCCATGTTAAATGTTCATGTTAAATGTTCCAGTGCAACTGTTGACACGCGGACAGCTGCCTTAATGCCCAGAGTCACAGTGTTACAAAGTAGGACAGTGTAAGCTAACAATTTTATTCTAAGGATGAATCCATGATTTCTGGCGATGTCTCTGTCCTTACATTGTTGACAGATTGATCATAAAAGTGATCATGTATGGATAATGAACTACAGTATAAATAAAGAAATGAAATGGTGTGTCAGACAGCTGCTTCAGGTTCCACTGGAGGAGAGCAATCGGAGAGAAACTCAGACTTGAAGTAAACCTCCTCCTGAGGAGGTTAGCTTTGGTTAGGAGGTTTATTTGTCACTTTTTTATAACGTTACTTTTAATAAGTAACTATTAATAATCTAATGGTATGTTACATAATGCTAACATTAGCTATTTAGCTTGTACAATGTTATAACATTATTATTGATGCTTTTTTTTAGCCTATTAAGGAATTATACCAAACAAGAAATTTGTAAACATGGAGTTTGATTCTCGGAGCAGATGTGTCGGTGCATAATGGCTTACTATAAAGCTTATTATACCCCACACCGCTGGCTGTGCGAGGTCTTCTCTTCTTATCTGACCATTGAAAAAGAAAGGCACTTTTTCATCTGGTACATGATGGTTTCATGGCATTCAGGTTTCTTTCTCTCAGTGATTGGTTCTTGTTGAGGTCATGGCCACACAGCATAAACTGTAATTGACTTTAGACGGCTGTCAGAAGTTTGAACAGTTCCCAGAAGCAGACTAGAGCAGAGGGTAAAAGACAACAGTAAGTAATTGCTAAATAACGAATGTGCTGGGGATCCAAAGAGCAGAGAGTGACTTCCTGAAAATAGTGAATGTCAGGGTTAAACAGGCAGGCAGGCAAATGGTCACAAGACTAGCAGACACATGACAGAGAGAGAGAAAGAGTTGGCTGGCATGTGGGATACTCATTGTGAGACTTGCTGGCCAATGGACCTGGTCTTATATAGTGTGTGGTGATTGGCGGGGATGCAGGGCAGGTGCATGAGTGGAGACTCATGATCAGGTGTGCAACTGCCATCCAGGGGAGCCAGAAACCATTCCAACCAATTCCAGGGAGAGCATGGAAAAGGAACACAACAGAGAGAAACAGACAAAACACACCAAGCACACAACATTCACCCAAAAGGCAAGACAAAATCATTCTTCAGTGAGTAAATCATCAGCTGATGAAATATGAATGAAAGTGCACCCAGGGCTGGGTATCATCCATTGAGCCAATTACTCTGGGGGAAGATTAGGTGGCCAGATGGAGAAAGCCAGGTTGAGAATTTTGCCAGGACACTGGGGAACCCCCTACTCTTTGCGACAAGTGCCATGGAAACTTTAATGACCATAATGAGTTAGGACCTCGGTTTAACGGACAGCATTTCCCACAGCACAGTGTCCCCATCACTGCGACATTGGGATCTTATTATTAGGATCAGAAGGAAGACTGCCCCCTACTGGCCTACCAAACACCTTTTCCAGCAGCAATTTCCAGTAGTTTTTCCAGGAGTTCTCCCCTCCAGGTCCTAGCCAAGCCCAAACCTGCTTTAGCTTCAATCATTCAGCAGAAGCAGCCTACACATTGTAATGGTTGCCTGCAGATGTGACATAGTAGTATCGTCAGCATAAAAAACTGAACTTGCTTTTATAGTTGGCTTTATATCATTACCTGAAGCATTTATTACACTTATTTATTTGCTTCCCATAGTCACAGTGTGGATCATTGGTGACAGCTCTATCAGGCGTGGTTTCCAGAGAGCTGCAGAGGCCTTGGGGCAAACTCAGTGTGCTGGACATCCTTGTCTGTGGGCCCATGCTTGGCATAGCTATTACCACTTGCACAGGCGCAATCTTTTTTATGTGAATAAATGTGTTTACTTTTACATTTAGTTTTAAATATATATTTTAAATGATTTATTTGTAAATATTCATAATATATTTGTATTTTATGTCCATTAAAAATGGTTTATAGTTCACAATGGAATTGATTCTATTCATATATTTGCTCTCCTTTTGTCTTCACTACTGACTGAAAATGTTAAATTTCACATTCTGACTGGTTTACATGCTGGGTGCTTGGGGTGTTTTTGTTTTGTCTTGTGGTCTTCTGTGTCACTCTCCTGGCAGTGCTCAGTGGGCGTGCCTATCTCTGGCTTCTCACACACCTGGTTCTGAGGTTCTCACCTCACCTGCTCCGCATCTAATCACCTGTAGTACGCCTACTTAAGGAGCAGCCATACATCTAGTCACTGCTGGATTGTCATGATGTATTGAGAATCTTCCCTGGAAACGCCGTCCTGGAAACCCATCCTGTTCAGCCTACGCTACCTGAAAGCCAGTGTTTGCATTCAACCCCCCTTGAAGCCCACCAGCCAGTCTCTCTCTGAATCAACCCCCTGGACTTTCTCCACTCTCGCCTGCCAGCTTTCCCCAATTGCAAATTTCACTATTGTTTAAATAAACTGTTTAAACTCTGCCTCTTGTCCGATCTGCTTCTGGATTCCCCCTCAGAATTCTGACAATACTGCATTAAGAAAACATCAATATTAATTACGCTGCGCCCGGGGAGAAGTTAGGATTTCAGGGACTTGTTCAGTGGCACTTTCAGCAGTGGTCCGTGCTGGACTCAAGCCGGCAACCCTTTGGGTTCCAAACCAAGTCCCCACAGACTGAGCTACTGCACCCCTAATGTTACAAATGTAAAAGTTGTTAAGTAGGCTATGATCAACACCAAAAAAATACCAAACACACAAATAAAGACAAGAGAGTATCAAAGATGCATTGTCTGCTCAGTGTGATTTTAGAGAAACATATTGTAAATATATAATATAAATATCGCATTCCCATGAAATCAAAATTGAGGTTCAGCCTATGTTTTATATGATAGGCCTGTGCCTTGCACTAGGCCTATAGGCTAGTCAAATGGCAGGATCTGGCCCATCAATGACAAAAAATGTTGTTTTGTAGGTAGGCCTATTGTTGAAGACATTTTAGAGTGTGTCATTTCCAGTAAAACGATTTCAAAATGTTGATAAATCATCCTGCCCTTGTGGGCCTGTATTAATTTAGCATCCAATGAAAAGCTTTCTTAATTTTTATGATGCTGCTGACAAATTGTGTTTCTGGGACCGGGCACAACTGATTACTGTACAAAAGCTCAACTTTATACACTGATTTTGCTGAAACTGGATCATATTTGATGGAGAAATATTATCTGGTTTTCTCACTGGAGGTCAATTTAGCTCACTCTGCCTGTACTGGGAGCTAAAAGCACTGGAGTGCGTGCTTTGAAGATACTTTAAATCTCTTGCCAAATAGGTTTCTTGGAAAGACAACAACAACTCTAGTCTAGAGAAAAAGCACAATCAGTAGCCACTATAGGTGGGGCAAAGTAAGAAAACTAATTCTTGAATATGATTCACTTTGATGACTAAGTGGTCATGGGTCTCCCACAATTCATCCAGTAACTGTCTGTGTTCCCTAGAGTACTAATGCTATTGCCGTAACCGGGTTGTGTCACCTTCAATAGGTGCCCTAAACAATATGAATCTTCCTTTGGTGAACAGAGAATTAATTGTCAGGACAAGAGACCATAAACATGAAAATAATGAAGTCATTTATTTTACTCTGACTAATACTTTGCTTCCCCCTTATCTCAATCAAAACTTATACTCATTGCTGGCTAGAGATAAGCTCCCCTATTTTTTAAATGTAGGGGCTGAGGGATGGCCAAAATCCCCAGTGAGCTTGTATGAAAAACATCTGGGATATGGAGAAGTGGGGTAGGACAAAAATGAACCAAAATGTTTCCTCCCCGCTGACAGATGGAAACTGCTCATTGTTTTGTCAATACAGTTTTATTTATTAACTTTTATTAAACAGTCTGCATAACACACGTGTATATATAAAACTCCATAAATCATGATAATTTCTTTAAAAGTAGGAAAAAGTCAACTTGCATAGTACCAACAGAGTAATGGGTGCCCAGCAAGCAATGAATTAAATAATGCACAATGCAGCTTCTTGTACAACAGCACCTTGCATGTAAAAAATAAAACCACTTCCATATATTTTTATCAACTTACAGTGAGCCCCATTGTGAGAAAAGTCAAATTCATCCACACACCAATACATAATTGATATAATGATCCCTTAATCCATCACTGGATCTACAGCAGAGTATTCTGACATTTCTCAAGCATCCGAGCCATCACATATTACAAAGAGCTGATAAAACTGCGGTGTTCCCCACGCTGCACATACTTTCAACTATTATACATTTCCAGCACATTCTGGTTTACAGGTCCGTCTCACAACAGGTGTAAAATAGTGTACAAAGCTTCCTTCCTTGGCTTGGAGAAACTGTCATATTTGACTTTGTTACACATTTAGACTGACAGCTTGTGAGTCAACTGCTTACACGGACATAACATGTACAAAAACTGTGTTGGGGAACAATCTAAACTATAACATGTTTACACATACCACAAAAATGTTATCATGGCAGCAGGACTGCGTGGGCGTGGGCTGGGTTTATGTGTGATAGTTTTCCGGTAACTCTACCATGTTTACTGCTCTTGAAGCATTCCTTGTCAAACCCACTGGCTATGGCAACGCATTATAAAGCAAGTACAAATAATAACAAAGTAATTCAGCCATCCACAGAGAGTTTTTCACTAAATCTGGACTGTTACTTCAAGTTACTGTAAGGCTGTGTACTAAATGACTAATGTTGTCCTTCAACACGAATCACATTCAGCTTTTGGGTTGAAAATATACATGGTTCTAAAAATAACCAATCACTTGACTAGTGTTACAAAGTGCTGTCAAAGTTTTCTACGAACAAATCTTTTCACAGGATGTTGCTTTTTAAATCTCATTGTAATCCAGTCATTCTGTCGTATCTCCTCCTATCTTCACAGGCCTATGTTTAATGAAGATGCTTCATGCCTGCTAACATAATGGTATGCCCAACATGTTACCAATTGATATCCCTTTATTAAAGTGGCAGTTATTGACTCATTTTAAATCTTAGTGAATGTTTTTTTTTTCCCCCACAGGGTTTAACACTGACCTAATGTTAACCACTTTCAGTAACAGCTATCACAAACATGTGACCTGGTTAAAACAGTGAAAAAGACTTGCTACTTCCAGCAAGGGCTACCATATTATGCAATCCTTTCAAAAGATGAAAATTTCACTGCAACAAAAAAGCTGAAATTTCTAATTAAGTCAAAAAGAACAGACAAAACAGCTAATGCTAAGACCGTACAATAACAGCACTATCTACCTGTAATCAATAATATTAACAATTATTAAGCAGGTTATCATGAGCCCTTTCATTCTCCCAAGGGAAAAAAACTTTTCTGTTCTTCTAGTGTAATATTCAGGGTACCAGATCAGATTCTTTTGGTTAATTGATCTAATTGATGATCTAACAATTAAAAAAGGCTCAGCACTATGTTCAGAATCTAGTTAATGTCTTTAAATTGCTTGCTTTGTCTAAACCACAAAGATGAATATGATCCTATTAAATTCCTCACGTATAAGATTTTTTCAAAATTGTGTATTTATTTTCTGACAATTAATCAACTTGTTTTTGCACTGAAGATAATAACAAACAGCTTATTTTTATTCCAAACTGAGTTATACGTTACTGCATATTGAATACAGTTGACAATGCCTATTTTGCCAAAAGGCTGTAGCGTTACAAATGTTAGGGATGTAATTGAATGAAATAAACACGCTCTTTAGAAATGTATATCATAATTAAATCATTGTTAAGGCAGCAGGATGTCTCTGCGAGTGGTTAATGATGTTAAAAACAATGCAGCTTATAACTTCAGTGAGATAAAGCAAACCTGCAGTTGAGCAGATATTAGTAGCTTCTTGCTGTTGCAAATTCCTCAGTGGGTTTACACTTTTCATGAGCTGTAATAGAAAATAAAACCCATGAATCTAGTATCTTCCTGTAGGTTTCCATGGGGTTGAAAGTGCAAACAACCTCAAAATCAGATTTCTGTGAGTCTAACTGTCTCACCAGATTACTGATGCAGAAGTTCAGCACCGAAGAACACCTGGTGTTCGTTCCCAACAATAAGATCGGGTTGTGATGATATCACATGTAGTCTGCTGTTAGCCTCCAGGGAAAACAAGCCGGCAGTATAGAGGGATTTACTCCACTGTCCTTTGCCGCAAATCACTGTGTCAACTGATGACAGGAGAAGTACATCGACATTGTAATTATCCTGGATTAAAAACACCTTGTTGTGGAGTTTCAGGTTAACATGGTCACAGTTGAGGTCTTTACTCTCATAGGTGATCTGCAGGAAGACTCTGTAGATGCCATTTCTGGGCACCACTAGGTCCCCGTTGGAGTAGTTGAAACCTCCCTGACAGAAGGCATTTCCACTCTCACTCTCCCATTCAAGATATGTCCCATTGTTCGATTTGCCTTTAGGAGCTGAAAATAAGAGCAAACATTTGATTATGAATGTTTCCTCTTCTGCATCATTTCTAGATAACAAGAAATATGTCACATATTTAAGTAAAGCTGGGAACATGCTAAAGCACAGGTGGGCAATTATTTGCCATTAAAAGCTGAACGTGTGCAAGTTGTTTTTAGAACCAAACTCCACAGTGCCTGTTTGACTGATTAGCACATGCTCTAGCAGAGCGGAGGACCTAATCTGTGAAACCTGCTTATGTATTCTGTGGTTTGAATGAAATCCTGCAGACACTCTTCTTGATGTCAGTGAGTCTATTTTACCTTATAATCTAGAGCCATGACTTTCAGTACTTGTCATCAGGAAGTATTGCTGTGTACATTTTACAACCCTTAAAGTGCTTCCAACTTTTCTTACTTAACCTTATCCTTTCCTTTGTGACTTGATTGAAATGTGCATCATATTATATGGCCTATACAATCCTGACATTATGCTAGTTGAGATTGTGGAGTGAGAGAGAGTTAGAAAGCACACTCCACCACCATCATCATCGAAACACCAAATGAATGATGATGGGAAGAACTCTGTTGATCTTAATACAACCCTTTTGGTTGTTTATTCTTCAATTTGTAACCCATATATACGTCTGAATATCCACAAGCCTTAATCCATCTGTATATCCTAGGCTATATATGTCCCAATTCCTTCATTTTTCCTTTCTCAAACTATTCCTTTATTCCTTCATATTTACCATTCTACCCACTCCTTCCCTTTTACTTATCCTGACTGGGATAAACAGGTAGTAGTAAAGGAGGACAGGAAACAAGTAAAGAAAAACAAAACAGAACACACCCACCAAACAGTTCCCTAAAGTTAACACAGTAGTGTTACAGCTAGGAAAGAAATGTCATTGTTTTTCATTGATCATAAAAAAGCAAATTTTGTTCTCATGTCTTTCTGTTAATCCACTGTGCTTTGGGCAATGGAAAAAATCTAGTGAGGTCAACTGTGAGTAATACAGTCATCACTGAAAATCACCAGTCCGTGTGAAATGATTCACAACTCTTCCATATCCTGGCAGACTTTCACTAATGCACGTTTACATGTAATCTATGCAATGTGTGTTTTACCTGTTAGCATGGCGCTTGGATTCTTGTCGTCTTTAAGTTGTTGATGTTTGATGATGGTGTCTACCAGAGAGATTCAAAAAGTCTTGTTTAACACATTGATGAATGATTGCTTTAATAGACCATTTTTTCTATCCCAACCAGAAGTCAACATAGCCTTCAGTCTCACTAGATTATTGTACAAGATATTTACCTGATGAAAGGCGGTGAGGCTGCATCTTGGGCTGTAAGTAAACAAACACATTTTTTATTAACTAATAGTTATGATAAATTGTAATAGTAAAACTTAAAATAGCACAGACAAAAATAATACTACACTAAATGCAGTTGCAACTGCAGTAGTAATGGCTACTACATAATGGATTGTTTTACTTCATTCTAAAATATAAACTATACCCAGTTTAGGCAATTGCTAATTATACAGTCTATTATAATATTTTAACACATTACTAAACAGTTTATTTATATATTGCTACTACATTGTACAGTGTAACCACATTGAAGTAGCTAGTAGAATAGTTATATAATATTATTATAATGTATAATCTAATAATATTTATGGGAACAAACTAAGTATTTAAATATTCAGTCAATGGAACCATATCATGATCATGGCTAACACTGTTCCAGTAAACCCAAGCTGAGTTTGAGACATTGGTCACCAGATGCCTTGTTGTTGCTAGAAAAAAATGTAATGCTTCATAACCCATTAGATGCTGTTAGATAAAGGCTGATGAAAATACTACTCTAACTGGATTTGGCCAGCTAAATGGAAATCATTAAAGCCACATCCTGACAGCCCATGCCAATGAGGTGATTAAGAATATGTTTTACTCTCCTGGGAAAGGAACAGAGGTGGGAGTGTCTCTCCATATGTTAGTTATCTGCCACATGTCACAGACCATCCTGTCACTGAAACTCATCAAATCTGTTTTTTTATTTTTACAAATGTTAATTTACAACTTAGTAATAACACAGTACAGTGTGAGCAGTTCCTATGAAACGAGTGAGGAACCAGGACCTGACAATTAATGAATAAACTATTGATGCATGGTAGGCCTAGTTACTACTATTGTCATGCTTATGATAAGTAGCTACAGGGTTTTTATATTCAGCAGTAAAAACTAGTACTAAAAAGGTGCTACTTCTTAGTAACTACTTAGCATGAAGTGTCACTGAGGGCCCATAAAAAGAGTAGGCTAACTCATGATTAAGTCATGAGTAATGAATGAGTCCTTGCTGGTTTTGTGCGGCTCATCAGGTGGTTCATAGTGAATCAGGGGTTTTCTTAAGTAATCAATACCTGACGATTAGGCTAAATAATTAGCCTGTAGTCTCTCCCAGTCAGGCCTACTGATGATGAGTTCGGTAAAGTTAGAAATATATTCACAGATTCGAACTTCCGGGATCAATAGCTCGTGAGCAAAACGTGTTTAAAACACAAACAACGCCTCTTTACTATCGTAGTTAAGTAGACAAGAAGCTACAAGTACATTTTCACCTAAATGAGTCGTCCAACGAGCGGCTCAAATAACACTGGTCTCTACGTACAGCCGGCTGTGAGACGAGTGCGCAGGGACCGTCTTCAAATTGCAACGCCGAAAACACATACTGCAGAAATATTCAATAACTTCACACTTATACAATGTAGTGCCCCTAAAATCACCTTACACATTCATGATATACTATTGGTTATACTAAAACACAAATACTTTTGCATACCTAATATTAGGTAGGCCTATTTTTAATATTCAATAACTAAACTGTTAATAACTAAGCTGTAGTGTCTCCAAAATCACCTCACACATCACTGATATCCTGCTGGTGATACTACAACACTTAGTTCATAGAAATATATATATATATATTTCTACAAACTAAGTATGAACTACTTAACTACGATAGTAAAGAGGCGTTGTTTGTGTTTTAAACACGTTTTGCTTACAAGATATTGATCCTGGAAGTTCGAATCTGTGAATATATTTCTAACTTTACCGAACTCTGATGATAATCATCATCTGTTAGGCTATACATAGTCCTCCATTCTGAGTCAGCTACCTAATAACATAATGCATTACTTATCAAGTTGTTCCCGATTCGTTCCTAAGTAACTACTCACAATTTTGTGTAGCCTCCTGTACTGTAAAGTGTCACATAGCTGTGATTGTGGGTACTACACGCTTCTTTTCCTTTTACTGCCAATTCTTAGCCTAGTTAATAAAGAGTAGGCTATTATTTGTAAACATACAGATGCAATTGTTTTAGTTTAATAATTTGAGGTGGCATAACAACACTAGGCAGCCAAGACACACTATCAGTGTGTTATTAGTGTTTCTTGATCTGGCTGCATGTTGTCACCTTTGAGCTGTGGTGCAGACACGAGCGTTTTGAGGCCCTGCAGCTACAAAGTTATGAAGCAGGGTTTTTTTTTCTTATAACACGTCATTGGACTTACTTTGCCAGAGCACTTAGGACCAAATTTAAGTAAACTTTCGTAAACACTGCACCAGGAAATAAACCTTGACCTTAGAAAGTCTTGCCTATAACAGTCAAAAGATTCTGACCGTGTAACGTTAGGCCTGCATGTTTGTTTAACCGCAAATTAAAACACCTATCGACCAGTTGCTCACCGTTATTCTGATAGACTAGCCATTTATTATTAGAAGTAATACTTCATTTCAGTCATTTCAAAACAACATTAATTTGGTCACCCGCTGGCAACATCAGCGCCCTGCAGGTCTGGGCTTTTCATGTAGGATATGTAGCCTACCTGGCCGTCCGGTGACTGATGACTTCTTCCTCCAAGCAAAACCGTGAGCAGTAAAGCCAGAGCGACTGAAAAAAGTAAAAGAAGTGCCGCTACTAAAAACCGGGCCATTCGCTGTAGTCGTGTCTCTTTCTGGCGGAGAAGTTGAATCAGTGCGTTTTGCTGGTGCAGTCCTGCCTCCACTCCGCAGCAGCAGCAGCAGCCGTCTTCCTCCATGCCGCCGGCTTCCCATTCGTGGATGAGCAGCCGTTTCCCATCCAACATCTCCATTTAAGCGTGGTGTCGCCCGACGCCCACGTTGAAAACCATTGCACTGGCACGGAGTCTCGATTTAAGCGAGTTTCACTGAGTGTCGAGACTCAAACACCTACTTCCTCTTTCTGAGATTTTTTCCCCCCATTGTCTACTAACGTTTCATCTTCAGCAGACACAATGGGCAACATACCAATACCGCCAGCTGCACTGGCATGTCTCTGATGACGAAAGTAGTAAGTCAACATCACATCAAAGTCCTTTAACTGGCCCTGCCTGCATATTTACTTCCCATTTCTGCTCTGTCACTTACCAAGTGAAAATGTCGCATTCCTCTGTAGCTGTAAAAAGTCAATAAAACTTCAGTGTGGCGTAATACAAGCCACTACAGCAAAAGTGTCTAGTCAACATATATTTCAAAAGAATATTTTGTAATATTAAGGTCGAACTGCATCAATGGAGAGGCCCCAGTCACAATGACGTCAATTATGTTTTGTTGGCAAGCAATAGACATTACAACATCTTATATAACAAACATACAAAACTGTATGTCAAAAAGGAACTGGGGCAAGAGCCACACACACATCTACACTCAAAAACTCGTGATCTGTCAAATCTTTCTTTCTCAAATCTCTACTTCCCCTGTTTTCAGATGGCTTTGAGTTTGGAGAAGCATTTATCACACGGCCAAAGACAACCATAACTAACAAGTAACAAATCACAGGATAGTTCAAGCTTTACAGTTAAAATCCCCACCATGACCTTTCCATACAGAAGATTCAACTAGGCTATAATTAAACATTAATTATACTCTGCATGAATCATTCCATCATCACATTCCATCAAACAAACCTTGCAGCCAGTACCTCTATAACTGATCATTTGTCTAATATATTTCAAATCAAACATAGTAATGTATTCTTATTTCTACATAATCCCTTTGCATTACGTAGAGATGTGTGTTCACCTCTATAAAACCCATCCTCCGTGCACTTGAAGGGAACCTCATTTTTAATTTCATATGACATCAATAATGTGGAGAGCCTGCAGCAGCGACTGAGGATGGGTGATAAGGGGCAGAGTGATGAACAGGCTGCTGTAGAGAAGTGAGCAAATGCAAACGTTGTTGTGGAGCATAAGATCAAGGGCAACATGGGAGAAATTATGAATCTACAGAATCAATATGGATGAGACACAATGACATACAGCAATACATCACTAATTCAAAAATGTGTTTCTTATTGCTACGTCACTGTGATGTAAATGGAAAACGGACTGTACTTGTATAACGCCTTTGTATTCTTCAACCAGCGCTTTACACTACATGTCACATTCACACACTGATGGCAGAGGCTGCCATGCTAGATGCCAAATGCTATTGTTTTATATTTGAAATTATATAATAATTGCAGAACAAGTTTCACTGTGCAGAATGATGTATGAACATAGTCTGACACAAGAAGGCTGAAGTTTCTCTGTGCTCAATTTAAATCTCAGTTAACATGTGAACATTTAAGCAAGAGTTTGTGGTATCACAACTAGTTTGGAAGATTTTTTGTGGAAAAACCGCAACAGACTCAACATTATTCCAAGCATGTATGTCTTCAGTGTCGGCAGTGATTTAAATTAAAGGTATGTGAGAAACACAAAGACAACAGTAAACCCATTTTTATTTGAGAGTTGAGCTTTAGGGTATTATTTACATCACTTTATTCTTTGTTTTGAGTTGTAGGTGGTGCATTTTAGTCCTGCAGCTGTTTATATGGCAAAGTCCACTGAGAATAAGAAATAAAAATAACAATACAAAAAGCTGTGGGCTGACTGCAACATCACACCCAGGAGAGTGAAAGGTTGGAGGCTTGTTGAGTGACACACACAGTATTTCTACCTGTACAATAATAGTGCTACTATTCACATTCATCTGTACAATAATCATATTTACAGTGATCACATTAGGGAAAGAGCCAGTACCTGAGGAGTTAGTTCCATAATTAGCTTTACTCATTCACCGTGGTAAAATGAAGCGCACCCAATCAATGGTAGCCTAAACAACACAGAAAACAGGGGATCCATTTTCAGGATCAGGTGTGAAGCCATTCACTGTTTTAGCTGATGAAATTTGATTGTTAATAGTAACAATGACCAATAGGGTGAGGACATTTTATCATGTGCAGGCTGGTTTCAATCTATAGCAACATTATCTTTTAGACATTAAACGGTCTTATCTCACAGGACCCAACCTCTACTAAATACGAAACATTTTATAATTGGTTTGTTCAACTTTTGCTGAGGTAGGCAGCAAAGAGCAGATTAGATTACAAGTAGTTTATGGCCATTTACGTGAGTCTAGTATGATTCACTACCCTGCAGTAGCGCCAAGTGGTGAGAGTTTATAAACAGTAAGGTGTAGTTTCTTTAAAATAAACACTCCTCGTAGATACTTCAGGTGAGGCGGCACACTTTAACTAAAGACAGGAAGCTATAAAGATAAGATGAGGTCATTAAAATACTTGTACCAGCAGCTTTCACCTCCCCTTAGGACTCTATCCAAAACACACAAACTATACATGAAAACATACGGGCCAATTCAAATTACCATTCGACAGCACGTAAGATAAAACACCATGAATAAACACATCATACATGTGCAGCATTTCTCCCGAGAATGAAAAGTCAACCAATAAATAAGAACTGAATAAAAATTCATTTAACAATCATTGTCTCAGTTTAAGATCACTGTGAAAGCGATCCAATTATAACTTAAACAGTCTAAAGTCCATTTTAAAAAGATCTGAAATGCTAGGCTCCTCCACTAACCCGTGTCAGGATCATCGTTTCAGCAAACAGGTGTAAGCTTTGCACCTGTCTCACGCCATGCCAATTACCTAACTAATCTGCACAACAGCGCCCTCTGCAGGCACAACTCAAATAAAACGCTTTATTCTTTGGACCCACTTCACTGATCGCCCATTCCACACAAAATCATAATCAAAAAGGGAAAATGTTTCAAGTGGAAGGTCTGCGTCTCTTTTCCATATCTTTAAATCACATCTACTTGATCTCACTGTCAGTTTGCCAAACGTTGTGAAGTGCCACAGACCAGCAGGGTAACAACAAGCAGTCATATATGAAGGAGCTTTGGATTTGGTACTTTCCAGCAGCTTTGTGTCATCTGTAAATTTAGGTATTTAGACTAGGGATGGATGGCGTGCTAAGCTTTGTAGCAGTTGCCCTGCGTGGTGAGTGCCAGCTGGCCATTGGGCGCCACCTCGTTGGCCTCGTCCTCCAGCAGGCCCGACACGTCAGCGTTGGGGATGCTGTCGTGGTAGCTGCTAAAGCTGATGTTGTCCTCTTTCAGTTCAATGGTCCAGAAGGGAGCGTTGAGCTTGCGGTTCTGGTACTCCCGGTAGGTGTATACGCCTCCGACAAAGCCCAGCAGCAGCAGCACCACCAGAATGATGACGGCCAGGATGATGATGTTGAACTGCGTCCAGGAGACTTCCGTCAGGGCCGCTGTGGTGTTGTCAGTGGGGCTGCTCAGGCTGGTCAACAGGGCCTGGGTGGTTGCGGCAGTGCTCAGCGCAGTGCTCGTGTTGCTGCTGGACGTGGAAGCTGGGACCCCTCTCGCTGTGGCAGAGGTGAAAGTGGTGCTGGTGTTGGGCGGCGGGGGGGAAGGTGATGTGGGCGCCTCTGTTGTGGTTGTGTCTACTGGTATGGGAAGGTGTCGGGGTGCTGAGGAGAGGAAAGCATCGAAAACATTAGTAAACATTTTAAGATTTTATTTCACTACTTTGTTAAATTCACAATCCTGATAGGCCAATGCAACAAAGACCTGGAATTACTGAATAATTAACAGACTTCTCATTTCTCTATTTTGTGCCTCCTAGTCTCCTCTCTCCTCCGCTCTCCTGCCTATGAACCAGAAATTGATTTCAGATCTTGGAGGACATCTCAATTCCTAAAAAGCATCTAGAGGAGCAAGGAGCAAAGAGAGGAGGCTTGCTGGAGGAGCTATTGGCGAGGAAACACTGGAGTATCCTTGGTGGAAGACAAACCATGGGGGCAGCAGAACTCTGCAGTGTTCCTTTTGTATTTAGAAGTTCTATTAGTTATTTCAGATGATTTAATGACATTTCAGGTGGATATTACTGATGTTTTTATCAGTGAATGTAGGCTAAAGATGCGAGGATGCGAGATGGGTCAAAGAATTAACATTGTGATTACCAGCAGAGGGGTTGGGGGTAGGTGTGTCTGAGAGACGCAGTGCGAATTTACGCATGAGGCACAGCAGCGATTATTTAAATCAACCAACACGCTGACAGGATCAGTCAGGATCTAATGTTAATGAATGTTCTGTGTTCTACACGCCCAAAAGGTCTCACACACAGTCCAGGTTCATACAATGAAATTGCCGTCCTCCTGATCAATCCTGAGCTTCGTCAGGGCCGTCTAAACATGTTTTAAGAAGCTAAAAGTTGAATTCTGTTTCCTCTGGAGAGTTTCCTGTCAACTTTATTACTACAGTTTTTGGTTTTGTTGTTTAAATGTCCCACAATATTTGCTGTAACATTACTGCGTGCATGGAAATAGGTCTATTGTATATACTGTATACCAATACACCTACCTCAGGTCATAAGTCTTATTTATTTTTTCCAGCATCCTTTGCACTATGCTCCATCACACTGTGTACATGTACACATGTATGCATGTATGTGTATGTGTACCTGTATATCATATCCACCTTCAACATGTACATAATGAGTAATAGTTTACTCTTGCATCCTTTGCACTCTGATTACTGAACTATTTGTCAATATGTCTATATTGTTTTGTTCATAGTGTGTATATTAGTGTTGTCTACTGATTTTATTTTATTATTATTTTCTTATTGGGTTATGGTATTATTGTATAAGTAAGCACAATTGTGAGCAATGTACAATCCTGAGTCAAATTCCTCGTATGTTTACACATACCTGGCAATAAAACTGATTCTAATTCTGATTCTATTATTTGATTGGTTTTTAAGGGGGGGACACCCCTCTGATAGAGGGGGACATGCCCCCGCCTATGGTTATAACAAAATAAAACTGTAACTTTACATATTCAACAATAAACCTGTAACCTGTTTGCAGCCAACGGTAATAATTAACGTGATGGCAGACAGCGTCCTAAAAATAAACATTGTTCACAAGTCAAGTCTTTTGAGGACAAGTCTCAGGTCAAGTCTGAAGTCACTGTGTGTGCGACTTAAGTCTCAAACTCAAGTCCCCATCTCTCTGACTGTTCAACGTGTTCCTACATGTCATAACGATGATAGACATGTTTCTGGATTGTTTATGATCAGTAGCCTTTATGAATAACTGGCCAGTTGGTCAACTCATCTGACAGAGATCACAGTGGCAGGCTGTCGAATGACGGCTGCGAAGCAAGGATATATCATTTTGTTAAATGTCTGTTGCCTTGACTCCTCTCTCCTCGTCACTTCCTCGATTCCTCAGCTCGCATTTCGGTTAGGGAAAGCCGCGAGGCAAGTTGGTGAGCAGAGGAATCGTGGCAGTGGCTGAGAAATGAGAAAGGACTGGTTGTTGATGTAATAGTGACACCTTGTGACAAAAAAGACAACTACATCATATTGCAGATCCACATGCTGCATTTCTTTTTTTTCTTTTTAACAATTGTAAGCTTCTAAGTAATTACTTTCAGTCAGTGTGTTTCGTTACACAGCTGATGTCTTTGATAAGCAGCTGTGTACAGTCATATGTGAGGCAATGTCCAACTGTAAGTGATTTACTTACAATACACTTTTTCATGATTCCACACTGTCGATACTTTATAATTATTTAATTACCATTAATAATGGCTGCAATCCATTTACTTCACCTGTTCCAGGGACCTGATTTTTAAATTCACTTTGTTGCATTTGCTGTGGTGAGACAAATTACACTTTACAATTGCAGAGTAACTGAACACCCCTGTGTAAGTGTGCAGGGCCTTTCAAGCCTGGGTGTTGTCACATCTTCTTTTTTAAACATTAAAACAATTAAACAGTAGCTTTGATGATAATGTAATGAATGTAAAACATCGACATGGTCACTGATAATTGCATTACATTTGCTAATAAGACCATAAGCTATTTACATAATCATTAGTTTCTGAGCCCTAATAATGTGAATGCTGGCTTACTTACAGAAATGTTAGCTGCTCACATACAGCATGTGGTGCGGTCCACACATGACTTATGTGAATGACTAATCATTCATGCAGCAGACCTGGACACACCACCGCTCACTGAACAGATCTCTGCCTCACTGCCACAAACAACTGTCTCCACCTGCTAGCATGTAAAGCCGTCTGCTTCCAGCGCTGTTTCAAAGACTTCTATTCCTGTCATCATCACGCATAGACCAGTGAACCGAAATGTGCACATCCCACACAGAAATAATAGTAATCTTATAAGGATTAGGACAACTGCACCAACTCCAGCACCCAAAACAATTGCATTTAAAATGGCTCTCTTCAATGTGAGATCACTGTCAAGTAAAACTTTTATCTTAAATGATTTTATCTTGTCTGCAAATCTAGATTTTATGTTTTTAATTGAATCATGGTTGCAAATGAATGACTACAGCCAGCTAGCTGAACTGTGTCTGCCTCAGTATGATTGTTTAAGTCAACTGAAGGTCAGTGGTCGTGGTGGTGGGCTAGTGAGCGTGTATAGGAAAAATTTTAAATGTCATCAAGTACGCCGTGATGAATTTAACTCCTTTGAAGTTCTCACTCTTAAAGTTGGAGGGCTGCAACCTATCATATTTGTTATAATTTATCGACCCCCAAAACCGCCTGGAGGATTTTTATCAGAACTTCCTGAATTTTTATCTAGTCTGGTTTTAAATTATGACAGAATTGTTCTTTGTGGCGATTTTAATATTCATGTTGATGACCCCACCAATGTTAATGCAACTGACTTTTTAGATATGGCCACTTCTTTTAACTTCAAACAACATGTCAAAGGGCAAACACATAACCGTGGTCATACACTGGACTTGGTTTTTACCTTGGGCATTTCCTCTGTGGAATTAGTGGACATGACCATATCTGACCACAGATGTATTGTTTTTAGCTGCGATTCACCCGTTACTCATGCTGCCGCGTGTTCTCGCTTCTCTAATGAACAAAGTGTTTTAAAGTTTTGCACATTCTTTCAGAGCCAAAGCCAACACCTGTCTGATTCCAACACTAACAATCTGGTCGATCACTTCAATCATATCTGCTTGTCGTCACTAAATATTACTGCTCCTCTAAAGGTTAGGCCTACGTCTAAAGCTAGTAAGCAACCCTGGATATGACAGTATTCGCAGCCTAAAAAGGGAATGCAGGAAAGCAGAGTGCAGATGGAAAAAATCCAGTCTCCAAGTCCATTACCTCAGTCTGAAGGATTTATTAATTAACTACAATAACATGGTTAAGGATGCGAGAACACACTATTTTTCTGAACTCATTACTACACTTAAACACAACCCCAGGTTTCTATTTAAGACTGTGGATCAGCTGGTGAACCCAACCCCTCCTTGTGCCTCAGCTGGAAGTAATGATGACTGAATTGTTTTTATCTTATTTTACCAATAAGGTGGTGTTAATCAGAGCCTCTATTACCCCCGCGGCCTCTTACTCAGAGGTCCCTCACAAGCAACAAGAGAGTTTTAACCAGTTTTATTCCATCGACTTGTCTGAGCTTTTAAAAACAGTATCACAAATGAGAGTGTCCTCCAGCCCACTTGATGTAATACCTACAAAGTTTTTACTGAAAGTAATAGATTCTGTTGGGCCCCATTTGATCTCTGTTTTTAACAGCTCCCTATCTACTGATTGTGTCCCTGATTATTTTAAAACGGCTTGCGTGAACCCACTTTTAAAGAAACCTGGTTTAGATCCCTCCCTCCATCAAAATTTTAGACCAATTTCAAAACTGCCTTTTATTGCAAAGAATCGAAAAAGAATTGTGTCCAAACAGCTGCTCACTGTACTGGAAAATAACAAATTATTTGAAAAGTTTCAGTCTGGTTTCAGGAAGTACCACAGCACTGAGACTGCCCTGCTTAATGTCACCAATGACCTTTTAATGTCTGCTGATGAATGTATGTGCTCAGTCCTGGTACTCCTGGACCTTAGCGCTGCTTTTGACACCATTGATCACAACATCATGTTAGACAGACTGAGGCACTGGGTGGGGATCTATGGGACTGCCTTAGAATGGTTTTCATCCTACCTGTCAAATAGGAAGTTTTGCGTGTCTGTAAACAATTATGTCTCCTCATTCTGTCCAGTTAAATATGGTGTGCCTCAGGGGTCGGTCTTAGGACCCATTTTGTTTTCCTTGTATCTGCTTCCCCTTGGACATATTATCCATAAACATGGCATTTCTTTTCATATTTATGCTGATGACACACAAATGTACTTGCCCGTCAGATCCTGACCCTGGAATGCTGAGTTCACTTACCGACTGCCTTTGTGAAGTTAAAAAATGGATGTCAAATAATTTCCTTCAGCTGAACTCAAATATTGCCATCTGCTGGTTCCCTAGTAAATCACATTAAGCCTGTTGCAAAGAACCTTGGTGTCTGGTTTGAGCAGCACGCCACAAAGCTTGTTCAACCATGTTTTTATCAACTTAGAAATATAGCAAACATTCGATCTACGTTAACTTTTAAGGACACCAAGACCATTTTACACGCCTTCATCTTATCACGCCTGGATTATTGCAACAGCCTTTTCACTTGTTTAACCCAAAAATCTACTGATCGACTCCAGACTGTCCAGAACTCAGCTGCCAGGCTTTTAACCAGAACAAAGAAATATGACCACATTACTCCTATTTTAGCTTCATTACACTGGCTCCCAGTATGTTTTAGAATTGACTTAAACATTTTATTGATCACTTTTAAAGCTCTTCATGGCCTCTCGCCTTGTTATATTTCTGACCTTTTAGTCCCATACGCACCAGCATGTACCTTGAGATCCTCGGGAAGAGGTCTGTTGTCTGTTCCAGAGTCTCGACTGAAAACTAAAGGGGACAGAGCGTTTGCGGTCAGGGCCCCAAGGCTCTGGAACAGCCTGCCCGAGGAAATCAGGTCGGCTGAGTCAGTGAACTCTTAAGTCCCTTCTTAAAACATACTTTTATAGGAGAGCCTTTCCTGATCTTATTAGACTTTATTTTATCCCATTTATTTTATTCTATTTTACTTATTTTATATTTATCTTAAACATGTATTTTTGTCTTTTCAATGTTTTCTTGCTTGTATTGTTGTCTTTGCACTTTGTAACTTGTTTTTGAAAAGTGCTCTACAAATAAAGATTATTGTTATCATTATTACTACTGGCATTTTCTGAGAACCAGCACACTGCAGTCTTGACATTTTTGGGAGATTTTAGTCTGCAGGCTGACATTTGTTTTAATGTACTACTCAACAGTGAGAATCTGTATATAATACTCTGGTACTTGTGTTTCCTCATAAAGGAAATGAAAATGTATGCAACATTACTGTAGTTTGGTCTTACTTGGACGGGTGCAGTTATGTGCTTTGCCGTCCCCTATGAAGCCTGGAGCACAGAGCTCGCACTGGGGCCCGGTGGTATTGTTGATGCAGCGGAGGCAATGGCCGGTGTCAGGGTGACAGATCTGGGCGGGGCCCTTGGGGTCTGCATTACCACTGCAGTCACATGGAACACAAACCCCAGATGCTTTGTAGAAGCCGGCGCTGCACTCGACACACTGTGGGCCGCTGTACCGGGGAAGGCACTGGTCACACACTGGGGAGCCACTGGGATCTGCACAGGAATAGACAAAGATACACATCAGCACCTGACCATTGCTAATGATGTAGCTAAAAGGCTAGGCAAATCATAACTTCTAGGCCTTGAATATGACTTTCCAGAACACCACCAGACCTGCAGCTGTGTTTTCTTCTTGGAGTTGTAATGTTAAATATGGTGAACAGTTATTCTACCTAACGCAAAGACAGAAATTGGACAATTCACAAGTAACAAATTATAAAATTCCCTGTTCCCTAGATTATTCATCTGAAAATACCATCTGTGGAAATCAAGGCCATGTTTGTATCAGATCACAAACTCTTTACTTTTAACTGTGAATTACAGGTTACTAGTACAGTCCAATCTCCCTCTACGTATACTCTTAAATGAGCACAGTGCTTCTAATTTCTGTACTCTGTTCAATTCCCTTGTCAATGTTTTACCTGATTTCTCATACATCTATGACTTGGCCATTTTTAATTCTCTGTGTTCCTCAATCTAGCTCAAATACTGCAAAACAGCCCTGGTTAAATGACAGAATCCAAAGCTGTAAATGAGAATGCTGAAAAAGCCAAATATAGATGGAAGAGATCAGTTCCCCAGGTCCACTTTTGCAGCTATGAAAGACTTATAACTTCTTTATAATGGGATGGGGAAAGACACAAGAACACGGCATTTTCCTAATCTTGTTTCTGCTCATAGGCACAAAACTAGATTCCTGGTGATCAGTTAGTTAACCTAGCCTCTCCCTGTGCCTCTGCTAATTGTGAGAAGTTTTAAAACCACACTTTGCTGAAAAGGTAGAGTTATTAAGATCTGTGATTATCCCGAATCCTGCCTTTATAGATGTTAGATGATAGATGATAGCATCTTTGAAAAGTTCCAGTCGGGCTATTGTCAGTATCACAGCAGTGCATAGCAGACAGCCATTCTCACAGTCACTAATGACCTTTTAATGAACGCCGACGCTGGCATGTGCTCAATACTGGTGCTGCTTGAGTGTTGCCTTTGACACAGTTGACAATGGCAATCCCCCCCTGTTTGTTAAGCGTCCTTGGGTTTGTGAAAGGCGCTATATAAATCAAAGTTATTATTATTATTATTACTATTATTATTATAATTCTGTTAGACAAACGGAGGACTGGGTGGGCATAGCTAGTACTGCATTTAACTGTTTTTCATCATATTTGTATCAAGAAGCAACAGGAAGTTTTCTGTCTGTTAACAACTTCACGTCATCTTTTTCTCATATCAATTATGGTGTGCCTCAAGGGTCAATTCTTGGACCAATTTTGTTCTCCATATACAGTATATGCCTCCCCTGGGTGACGTGATCTGTAGTCATGGTGCAAGCCCACTGACCTCAGTATGCCGAGTTCCCTACAGGACTGAACTGGCTCCGGATTAGATATTATGGATCTTTTCAGTCCTTGTGAACCACTGGGTAGTCTGACATCTTCGTGCAGGAGTCTACTGTCTCTCCCAGAGTACAAGCTGAAATCAAAAGGGGACAGAGCTTTTGCCATCAGGGCCCCGAGGCTCTGGAACGTACTGCCTGAGGAAATTAGGCTGTCAGAGTCCATGTCTTCTTTTAAGTCCCTAAAAATGCTATGTTCACTTCAATGGCTTACTTTCTTGTTTTATCTGTTAATGTTCCCATCCATTTCTTTGTGTCTCTGCAAAGAAGTTTAAGTGCTATATATAAATAAAGTGTGTTATTATTATTATTTTATGACTATATCTAAAATGCACCTCTCAAAACTCACCCTTAACCTCCACCTTAGTCAATATATCACAAATACTGTTGTATGTGGTAAAATAATTCTTTTTTTTTTCTATTTTGTAAAACATAGTTAAAACGTTCAATTATAGAATTTTGTTTGTTTTAGGGGAAATAATCCAAATATGCATGTACTTCTCTTCAATTAGACGATCCTAAATGAAACAGCTAACTTTGTGCCACTAGGTGGCTCAAGATGACAGGACATGGATCTGGGGGAGAGCCATGTTCTCTGAGTCTCCACACAGGGCTGTGTTCTTCCAGTTGTTCGCCCTGTAGAACCGAGTGGAAACACAGACACCGCTGTTATATCTCAAGATGTCATATCATACCACAGCCCTTTGCGAATACCCAGTGGGTAAGGTATCTAGACTGGCAGGGTACAGTTTTTTTGTTGGGTCATAATTACTAAACATATGTGGTATTTGAATGGTGGGTATAGATACAGGTGGGCACCGAACTAAAGGAATAACCTAAACAGATGAGTGGAGAAACAGCAAATGCTTCCATTAAGGTGGGGGGAATTTCACTGGCATAGTGTGGGTCCACGTATCCCCTTAAAGGAAAATCAATACAAAGTTATTCTGATTGATCCTGTAATTAAACATTTCTATTTTGGTCAGTCACCAGATCTCAAACCGAGACCAGCACCTATGAGAAATTTTGGAGCGACGTGTCAGACAGTTCTCTCCACCATCACCATCAAAACACCAAATTAGGGAATGTCTTTTGGAAGAATGCTGTCCATCCCTCTAGTAGAGATTCCAACACTAGGAGAATCTATGGCAAGGACCATTGATCTGGAGGCTCGCAGTGGAACAATGCCTGAGATCAAACTTTATATTGGTTTCCTATTTATTTGTCATCAATCTACACTGTTTATAGTGTATATTTTTACTTAGTTTCCTAATATCTGGTATAAGTAACTCCTGAATCCACATTAATAAGATATAAAAAGTGAAGTGGAACAAAGGCTCAGCTGCAGTTAGAATTGATCCCAGTGCCTTATGAGGACCATCATGCCTCATGTCATTTCTAAGAGTCAGCTTTCTCCTGCAACCTCCAGTTCCTGGTAATACGATGCCATAACAAATGGGAACTACAGTATAACAGTACACTACCCTCAGCAGCACTGTGTCCCCAAGGGGAAACTTCTCAGCGATCATTTATAATGGACAAGCATCCAATATTAGCTTCCAAGATCAACTCACCAAAATTTTCCTACTATTTCATTGGCTATGTTACAGTTACTTAACAGTGTGATGCAGTCCTTTTATTTTATAGTAAAATGTACATTAACAAAGAAAATAAAATGGTTATAAAAATGCATTTAAAGTAATATTAGTAGTGATTGGAGTGATAGATGTAATAGGGCAGCATTTTTTAAATAATAATAATAATAATAATAATAATAATAATAATAATATAGCAAATGTGATCAAAACCTTGGCTTCCAAAACTACTTGAACTTGATTCTTTACAATAGATAAGCTTTGCACGAGCGTCTAGCTTGGTGCATCAAATCATGTGCTTCATGTCTAAAGGTAAAATTAGAAAGGACAGGAATTTCTTTGCTGAATGCTGTACTTGACCCTTAAAACACATACCTCAGGTCTTAAGAGACCTGGGACCATATTACACCCAGTCTAATTCCTTCATTTTATCCAGTTAAGCCCCTAACACCCTTCTAGCCCTCACCATTCTTAACCTTTTTCTGTTGTCAAAATTGTTGAAAATCATTGTTTTCCTAATGTTTTTCTTTAAAGGTTTAGGATTATATTATTATATTATATAACAGCATCATTTTCCCCCACAGAATGCAGGTAGCAGGTAACAGAAGCTAATGATGCTTTCCGGTTTGGCTTCATTTTGGGTCACTAATACTCTAAATGAATGCAAACACAAGGATGAAGACCTTTGTATTACAGTGTGGAAGAGTGAACTGTAGAGCTAGTAAATTAATTGATTAGTTGATCACCAGAAGACGAATTCTCTATCATCTACCAAGTAGCTTGATAATTGATTAACCATTTAAATGATTTTTTAATCAAAAATGCAGTGTACCGTCATACTAATGACGTTGCGGTGTTTCAGGTTATCTGTAGAGCTGAACTTGATGGATCTGATGAACCCAGTTTGTGATTGTTAACCTCTTAACGCCAATTGTTGTAAATTCGCATCACACCACTTCCATTCAGATCCAGCCAAAATAGCGTATGTATTCTCCCAATGCCTGTTTGTGCATATTCGATACGTGCAAGCACTGGTTTATGCCTGTTGTTGCTAATTTGCATCATACCTAAATTTACCTGAAACCTAAATATATTCTATGTGCTATAGACAAATGAATAATATCCACCTAATCTGTAATGTTAAGAACCACAAATCAAGCCAGAAATCTTGGTGTAGTCATGGACTCAGACCTGAATTTGAGGAGCCACATTATGACAATTACAAAGTCAGCCTACTATCACCTGAAGAATATATCAAGGATTAAAGGACTTATGTCTCAGCAAGACCTGGAATAACTTATCCATGCATTTATCTTAAGTCGACTCGACTACTGTAACAGTGTCCTTGCAGGGCTCCCTAAGAAATCCATCAGACAGCTGCAGCTGATTCAGAACGCTGCTGCTCGAGTCCTCACTAAGACCAAAAAGGTGGATCACATCACTCCAGTTCTGAGGTCTTTACATTGGCTTCCTGTATGTCAAAGAATTGATTTCAAAATCCTGCTGTTAGTTTATAAAGCACTAAATGGTTTAGGGCCAAAATACATTTCCGATCTTCTGCTTTGTTATGAACCATCCAGACCTCTCAGGTCGTCTGGGGCAGGTCTGCTTTCTGTCCCCAGAGTCAAAGCTAAACAAGGAGAAGCAGCGTTCAGTTATTATGCTCCGTATATCTGGAACAAACTCCCAGATAACTGCAGGTCTGCTGAAACTGTCAGTTCTTTTAAATTAAGACTGAAGACTTTTCTTTTTACCATAGCTTTTAATTAAATATTTAAGATTTTTCTTTTTGCCACTGCCTTTAACTAGTAGCTTGATAACTTACACTGCACTGTAACTTTTACTGTCCTGTTTTTCTTTGTTTTTAGCTTTTTACCACTGCTTTTAATTAAATATTTATACGATGAGAAATGAGTAGGTAATTGAGTAAAAAGATAATGAGAGTGAGATTGAACAGAGTGAAGGAAGTGGTCTTAAATCTCGCGCCCGAGTGATTTGCAGGAACCTCTGTCCACCTGTAAACGCGCAGGTGGGTCCAGAGTATAACTGGATCAAAGTGGCCTGCGGACAGACATGTCCTGGTTTC
>NC_060170.1:3368590-3375460 GCF_021292245.1 Micropterus dolomieu | reverse complement strand
AAGCAGCGTTCAGTTATTATGCTCCGTATATCTGGAACAAACTCCCAGATAACTGCAGGTCTGCTGAAACTGTCAGTTCTTTTAAATTAAGACTGAAGACTTTTCTTTTTACCATAGCTTTTAATTAAATATTTAAGATTTTTCTTTTTGCCACTGCCTTTAACTAGTAGCTTGATAACTTACACTGCACTGTAACTTTTACTGTCCTGTTTTTCTTTGTTTTTAGCTTTTTACCACTGCTTTTAATTAAATATTTATACGATGAGAAATGAGTAGGTAATTGAGTAAAAAGATAATGAGAGTGAGATTGAACAGAGTGAAGGAAGTGGTCTTAAATCTCGCGCCCGAGTGATTTGCAGGAACCTCTGTCCACCTGTAAACGCGCAGGTGGGTCCAGAGTATAACTGGATCAAAGTGGCCTGCGGACAGACATGTCCTGGTTTCTCTGTAGTGTCCGAGGGTTTTTGGAGTTTCAGTGGACCCAAAGATTGCTATGGACCAGAGTACAGACTACCTAGAGAGTGGATTAAGTTTACTTCTCTGTTTATTCTCTTTTCAGAATAATTGTAACTCAATTATTTGCTCAACCCCTCAACCTGTTTTTATTTTCCATTTAACTCTTTTAACCCTGATTTTACACTGCACTGTAACTTTTATTATATTTTAATGTGTATTTTTTCAATTTCCCTATGTTGCTTTTAAACTTTGTTATATTTCCCTGTTGCTTTTATGTTTTATGTAAAGCACTTTGAATTACCTTGTTGTTGAAATGTGATATACAAATAAACTTGCCTTGCCTGATTTAGCATCAGTTTGAAAGCAAAAACACAAACTATAATTTAAAAAAAAAAAATGTAAATACATTCAGGCGTCAAGGGGTTAAGTTCCAGTCATTGAGGAGTTACAGAAGCCTGTATGTAACACAATATAGCAGGTATAAAAATACAATATATATAGGTAACATTTACATAGCTTTCAAAAAAACATCTATATGACATCTATAATACTATGTTCTGAATGTATAGCTCAATCTGCATTACATAAGTAACAGGTCTCTACAGACCTAAGGCATGTAGAAATGTTTTAACTCTACAGACTATCACTGATTTAACATTTGGATTGTTTACTTTGATTTGTATACCTGAAACAAACCTGGAAACCGACACGAGTTTCTAAACTTAAAAATAAAGGCATCCATCCAGAGTAGACCAGATGTCTTTCTCCCTAGCCATGTTCTCTAGCTCCACCTGGGGGATCTCAAGGTGTGCCCAGGCTGTGGATATTGTATGTTGTTGATCATTTTTGCTTTTTATATCATTCATACATACACACACACTTATGTTTACCACTTGTATGTAAACAATGGTTTTATGTGTATTTTTATACACACACACATATATATTTTCTATCTTTGTTGACCTTGTTTTTAGATGTCTGTCTATTTTGGTCTTCCTGTAAATTGTTATTGGAACTGTGTGCAACACTGACAGCAAACCTGAGTCAAATTCCTTGTAAGTGTACACATGCATACCGATAATACTGATTATGAAAATTAATTCCTGTTAACTAGCCTCCTCTACAGTTCTGTGGACCAATTGATGCTCTGCCTTTAGACTCCAGTCTTCACCACACCACAGTCCTCACTGTTGAATGATTTAGGCACAGATAACTGCCTTCCAATGGCCTAGATGTTGGTCTCTATCAAGTGTGGTCACATGACTGTGTTGTATTCCAGTACAGAGCAGACTGCTCCTGATAAGCTTGATTTAACCTCTGCTGGGGGTTCAAAGGCAGCATGCCTGCTGGGTTATATAACCAGGAGGAAACACGAGCTGCTCTGAACTGCACGGGGCCACCTGACCTGCTTGTTTATCATTGTCCCCCACTATGCTATGGCACACATAAAGAGTTGTCAGATACACTTAAAAAAATTATAGATATAAAGAATAACTGAATGAGCCCAGACATCCCATACCACTGAGTAAAGATATAGTCATACATGGATGATTTAACATGTGTGACCCACATTCTGAACCTGTGCGTTGCTCCATTTTAAGTGTCAGAATGGAGGGATATTCATTTACGGCAACAGGCCTCATCAGCACATTCAGACAGCATCCATCCTCCAGCGTGGAGCCATGATACTGCATTGTGGCATCTTCTCATCTGTCACTGTTGCCAGGGTAACCTCTATTTGGAGGCTGCATCTCTTTCCAGCTCCAGGGTTTAGTCTAAAACATCCTCCACAGCCACACACAGATTATTAACACAAGAGCAACTCTCTGTGGACACGATCCTGAGCATATTTCTGATCATGTCCTGTCTAACGCAGCTCTTCCTCTCTAAACAGAGAACGTGATGCTGCCCATCCCCCTGTCCGTTGCTGCCTGACTGCCGCTGAAATGGCCCAGCTGTGCTCATGCTGTCCCAGCTCAGCACAGCCTGGTTTGCATCCTTTCCCCTCCCTCCCACATTGAGAATCCTCTGCTGCAGCCCCCTGGCATGGGCAAACATAACCTGACAGCCTAAGTGCAACTATACATGGCTGTTGCCATGCAGGCCGCCACCAATGGGGGTGGGGTTGGAGGGGAATGCATGGCAACACCGTCGATGACTGGTCCAGAAAGGGGGGAGGGCAAGGTGAGAGAATGTGATGAGAAATAACCATCGACTGTCTAAAAGAAGTGGATGTAGCCACTGTGACGCAGACCATTGGTTTGTGGACTACAGTTTTAAAACCTCGAGTTTGGCATTTTGGCTGTTGCCATCTTGTTTTTTTTTTGGAACTACAAGTGACCATATTCAGACGAAAGGGTGGAACTAGCACAACACACATTATGGTAGCAACTCGTCAATCACAAGGTAGCCACATCCTAAAGCATCTATATTGGACCGTATTCTACTAAATAAACACCATGCTGTGTTGAAGAAGAATTGAAACTAGGGGCTGAAACTTTAAACTCAATAGGAAAGTGTTTACTGAGGGAATAAATCCTGTGAGAAGTAGGGTCATTTTCTCATACACTCCAATGCATTCAGACTTCTTTTTGCAACCAGTGGAGTTGCCCCCTGCTGGCCATTAGAACAAATGCAGATTTAAAGCACTTCTGCAGTGGCTTCACTTTTCAGACGCAGAGGTTGCCGCTTGGGAATAACTGAGTAGAGTGATGTAATGTTGAATGCTAACCACAATAGGCAGTTTGCAAAAAAGGGTTCAAGATCCATTTGACGTAGATAAGCTGTGATCTAAGTCACTGTGTTGATGAACTCAAACCATGAAAGGCTGATGACACGCAAAACATTGCGTAAAAAGGCTCCTGGCCATACTGTAATTAAGGTCTTGGAATTGGAGTTAATCTAATTTTGACTGATTACTGTGTTAGCACACATACACCAGTAAAACAATATTCCTTCCCATCTTTGGTGTCCTGTCTGCTAGCAGTATGAAAAGGTCTGCGTAAAGGTGGTTTAGGCATATGACAGTGACTGCAGTTCAATCCAGATCTCAACCCAGCAGAGACCTTTGGATGTGTTGTGTAAGTAGAACAGCAGCAGCCTGAAGGTGAAAGAAGTGGGGTCATACAGGAAGGTGACTGTTAATCCCAGACTGTCTGGAAATAGAGATGGAAAGCACTCTAGTTTACAGTCCTAGAACTTTGGGAAATTATTTCTTACCAAGGTGAAAACAACCAACATTTTGTAGATGAATAGGAACACATTAAACAAATATTCACTGATTTGTGTGGGGGGAGCTGTATGTAGCCTGAGAGACAAAACCTTGGGCATAAAAGGTCATCACAGAACATGTTGCTCCTCATAAAGTGTGCTGTGAATGTGCAGAAGCAGTCAAAGCCAACCGAGATGTACACATCTGCCTTTTTGGAAACATAGGCAACACAAAATCACAGTGAGTTTGGTCAGATTAGGGAGTGGCATACAGAATGAGTCAACACAGAATGTGAACTTGCACCTCTCTACGAGTAAATGAGGCTGGGACTAATGGCTGAATTTGGCAGGTTTTTTGTCTTTAGAAATTTAGAGAACAGATTTTTCCTACAAGTAAAATGTGTTTATTCATGAACTACTGATGTAGATTATTCTAAAAAGTAAGAAAGGTCACTCAGTTCACTAATGGAACTGAATTTAAATTTCAGTGCTGCTCACTGTCTGTTGCGGGACTAAGTAGGTAATACCTTAAATGTTGACATGTCACTCTAAACAAATGGGTTTAACCAACAACATACCTGGTTAACCTGACATAACCCCCTAACCTCTGAGTCTTTAGACTCTCACTATAAGGCGATGGACTAAACATTAAAGGAATAGTTTGATTTTTAATTTGTTTTCTGCCAGGGAGTTAAGACGGGATGCAGCAGGTTAGCTTAGCTTAGCAAAAATACTGGAAATGGACAAACAGCTACCCTGGCTGTGTCCAAAGATTCCAAAATACAAACAAAAATGGAAGTGTGAGAACTTCATTGGCATTATACAGGGTGTTATGTGCCAGGGCATTTGTTGGCTAGGAACAACTTCCTGGAGCCGCCGGTAACTGCTTGGCAACTGTCCAAATGTCAAACTATTATTTTAACCAAATGAATGTTTTCTGATTAAAGTAATCATCCTTAAATTAATTTAAAATTCTTGCAATCTCTACAAAACACTTATGACATAAATCAGGTACTTTTAGTTTCATGAGAAACCCTACTAACATCCAGCTCACTCCCAAGTTCAACAAGTTAACTGTGGCATTAAAAATGTCACTACTTTCACTTTTTCTTTCACATCAAACTCACATTTCAGAACATACATGGCAGTTGGCAGTACTTGGCTTTATTAAGACCACAATTAGTTTGCTCTGCGCTATAAGTGGGGCTATGTGATTTTATGATAATATTTAAAAAATGTTCTAAGACATCCTCAATGTCAAGTTTTGGCGTGAGAATCCACAAAGATTTCTTTCAGTCAAATAAAGTAAATGGCAGTACTCTTATTCAGCACACGCACACACTATTAAGACAATGCTGACTTAATGGTGTTTATCTAGCCAGTGCAGAAAAACCTGCTTAATCACAAGGATAAGCTAATTGCCTAATGTGTGGTTGTGAGCAGCAGGGACTGACCACTGTGACAGGTGCCGGTGGAGGTGGAGTTGGAGCAGGGACACGGTGCACAGGTTTCGGTCAGGGCAGTTCCAGGGCTGCGGTAGAAAGCAGGCTTACACTCCTCACAGTTGGATCCCTGGGTGTTGCCCTCACAGTTCAGGCACACTCCTGGAGGACAGAACAAAGGTCACATGATTAGAGGGGTATTTCCTGGATCTGCACACTTCGGTCAACAAAAAAGAAGTGAGATAAGTTGGTTATATAATTCTCACTACCTTTTCAATCTCAGTTTGGTCACTGCAAAATCATTCATCCAGTATGGGGTTTTGAAGTATTTGGACTTACAGCTTTTAGTTTGAGCTGATCTTCAGTTTCTTTCAACTGGATTTGAGCATTTCATACCAGAAACATTACAAAGTTGCAAATTGTATTCATATCACAGTACAAAATCCTCTATGTGGCAAGGCGTTCATCACCTTGACCTCAACAGGTTTTTTTTTATATTTTACACATTCCATCTCACAGGAAAATTGTCTCAAGATATGGGTTTTCTATTGCTATAGTAGTACAAAGAGACATGTGATCAATCAATCAATCAAACCACATTATATCCATAATGTCAGAGGAGAATTGTACTGAGTGGACCAGATCTAATTTTAAAAGGCCAACTCCTGATCAAAATGTTTGTGTGCACTCCCTATATGCACACACTTTCCTGCTCGTTGTTTACCTAAAGATTTCTTACCCACTTAAAAACTTGCTTTTTATTATAACCTTTATTTAGTCTAGGAATCTCATCGAGATCAAGATCTCTTATGCAAGAGAGGCCAGAATACAGCACAAGAAATAAGTGGAAGGGAGACTTACGAAAACAGCACATACACAAACACAGACGTATCAAACCTTTCACATGTTGCAATGAAATGCTATTATTTTCATTTATATCAATCAGGCAAATATCAAATTATGATAAATGGATTACTGTTTCAATAATAATGGTAGTATAGATACATTAGAAATGCTGTTTAAATGTGTTTTATTGATGCACTATCCCTATTTAAAAATCATATTTAGCTTCCTTGATCAACTAAACCTCATAATAGATAATTAAGGTAGTTTATTTGTCATTATAACATAAGGTTGTATAACAAAAAGAAAGTCTTTGGTCCCTTCATGCTACACACACACACACACACACAGCATTTAATAGATAATTAAATGTATATTAAAATATGGATACATATAAAATAAAACAATAATATACAGTTATTTAAATACATATATACATATACAGTGGGTACAGAAAGTATTCAGATCCCTTTAAATTTTTCACTCTTTGTTTCATTGCAGCCATTTTCCAAAAATCAAAAAAGTTCATTTTATTTCTCAGTAATGTACACTCAGCACCCCATCTTGACAGAAAAAAACAGAAATGTAGAAATTTTTGCAAATTTATTAAAAAAGAAAAACTGAAATATCACATGGTCATAAGTATTCAGACCCTTTGCTCAGTATTTAGTAGAAGCACCCTTTTGATCTAATACAGCCATGAGTCGTTTTGGGAAAGATGCAACGAGTTTTTCACATCTGGATTTGGGTATCCTCTGCCATTCCTCCTTGCAGATCCTCTCCAGTTCTGTCAGGTTGGATGGTAAACGTTGGTGGACAGCCATTTTCAGGTCTCTCCAGAGATGCTCAATTGGGTTTAAGTCAGGGCTCTGGCTGGGCCATTCAAGAACAGCCACGGAGTTGTTGTGAAGCCACTCCT